>NC_043019.1:30103842-30138842 GCF_006345805.1 Octopus sinensis | reverse complement strand
TATCTTTAAGAGGAAAAAGGAAAGAATAAAAACCAAAAACCAAAAAACAAAAATAAAACTGTACACACAAACAAACATCATTACGATTGTGTAAATAAGTTTGTTTTTAATTTGCCTTCTTCACGGTTTAAATGTGTTTAATTGCTGATTTTAAACCGTGTGGGATGCGAAGAATAGAAATAATAATATTGATTGCAGCGAGCATTGGAAGATTTCACTCGCTATTGTCGGAAGGGAAGCAGATGTGAATTACCAAAGTTCGCTAACGAATCATGTGAATTTTAAGAAGTTGAACTCTGACATTGCTAGATGGTGGGTAGTTCAGGGATGATATCATCAGCATAGCCATCATCATCATCACCATCATCAGCGTCATCGGCATTGTCATCATCATCATCATCATCACCATCAGCATCATCAGCATTGTCATCATCATCATCGTCATCATCAGCGTCATCCTCCTCTTCCTCATCATCACCATCATCAAAAGCATCATCAGCATCATCATCATCAGCATCATCCTCATCATCATCATCACCAGCGTCATCAGCATTGTCATCATCATCATCATCATCATCATCATCACCATCATCATCATCAGCATTGTCATCATCATCATCGTCATCATCGTCATCGTCACCATCATCAGTGTCATCAGCACTGTCATCATCAACATCCTCATCATCACCATCATCAAAAGCATCATCAGCATCATCATCATCATCATCAGCATCATCTTCATCATCGTCAGTGTGGTGCCTTGGACAAATGTCTTCTACTACAGCCATGGGCTGACCAAATCCTTGTGAGTGGATTTGGTAGATGGAAACTGAAAGAAGCCCATTCTGTATATGTGTGTGTGTGTTTGTCCCCCCCCCCCTCCAACCACCACCACTACTTGACAACTAGTGTTGGTGTGTTTACATCCCTGTAACTTATTGGTTTGGCAAAAAAGACTGATAGAATAAGTAGTAGGCTTAAAAAAAATTAAACTAAAAATTGTTCAAAGTGGTGCTCCGTAAAAAAAAAACAATAAAAGACATATGTATGGTTGGATGGAAGCACTCCGTCGGTTACGACGACGAGGGTTCCGGTTGATCCGATCAACGGAACAGCCTGCTCGTGAAATTAACATGTAAGTGGCTGAGCACTCCACAGACACATGTACCCTTAACGTAGTTCTCGGGGATATTCAGCGTGACACAGAGAGTGACAAGGCCGGCCTTTTGAAATACAGGTACAACAGAAACAGGAAGTAAGAGTGAGAGAAAGTTGTGGTGAAAGAGTACAGCAGGGATCACCACCATCCCTGCCGGAGCCTCGTGGAGCTTTAGGTGTTTTCGCTCAATAAACACTCACAACGTCCGGTCTGGGAATCGAAACCGCGATCCTACGACCGCGAGTCCGCTGCCCTAACCACTGGGCCTTGGCGTCTCCATGTATGGTTACCACTCAATGGAAAGTAAGCCCATCGCACAGGCATCAGTGATATTTCTTTACAGTTGTTACCAAGGGAACAATCACAACCTCATTGAGAGAGAGAGAGAGAGGGAGAGAGAGAGAGAGAGAGAATGAAACACTGAAAAATGTAAAAGTTACGATAACTTACATGCTGAGTATTTTCTCTCGTTTCTCACATTGCTGTCTCAGTTCATTGAGCTCAAGAATTTCTATGCTAAGAAATTTGTTCTGCATTTCATAAGCCCGAACCATATCCTGAGGTAAAGAGAAAGGATTGTTTAGTAAATGTAATAAAAAAAAAAAAAATGAAATTTCACTCACAGAAAAAAAAAAATTTAAGAATTGTCAGGATTAATCACAGTTTTGACCCTTTTATGGCAGAAATCAGAAATATCCTGTCAAATCTTTAATTACTCTTAGTAGAAGGGTAATTGAAAATTTGGCTGGATTTGGTCAATCAATCAATTAGGAGGTAGGTATAATCAGAAATTACATTCTTTTATTCTTTTACTTGTTTCAGTCATTTGACCGTGGCCATGCTGGAGCACTGCCTTTGAATCGAAGAAACTGATCCCAGGATCTATTCTTTGTAAGCCTGGTACTAATTCTATCGGTCTCTTTTGCTGAACCGCTAAGTTATGGGGATGTAGACACACCAAAATCAGTTGTCAAGCAATGGTGGTGGTGGTGATGGTGGTAGGGGACAAACATATGCACAAAAATACACACACATATATATTAAATATTTCTATGTATATATATATGACAGGCTTCTTTCAGTTTCCATCTACCAAATCCACTCACAAGTCTTTGGTTGGCCTGAGGCTATAGAAGACAACAATTGCCCAAGGTGCCATGCAGTGAGACTGAACCCCAAACCATGTGGTTGGGAAGCAAGCTTCTTACCACACAGCCATGCCTGCACCTATACGTTTTGGTATTCCATATTTCATACTGAATAATATACAAATCCAGTCATCACAACCACCACCACCACCACCATGAGTCCGCTGCCCTAACCACTGGGCCATTGCGCCTCCACCAATAATTTCATTATTATCATTTTCTTTCTTTCTTTTTTACTAGTTTCAGTCATTTGACTGCAGCCATGCTAGAGCACCACCTTTAGTCAAGCAACTCGACCCCGGGGCTTATTCTTTGTAAGCCCAGTACTTATTCTATCAGTCTCTTTTGCCGAACCGCTAAGTGACGGGGACATAAACACACCAGCATCGGCTGTCAAGCAATGCTAAGGGGACAAACGCAGACACACAAACATACACGCACACACATATACATAAATATACATATATACGACAGGCTTCTTTCAGTTTCCGTCTACCAAATCCACTCACAAGGCTTTTCGTCGGCCCGAGGCTATAGTAGAAGACACTTGCCCAACGTGCCACGCAGTGGGACTGAACCCGGAACCATGTGGTTGGTAAGCAAGCTACTTACCACACAGCCACAAAAAAACAGAACTGGTATTTTCTGTAAGTCACGTTGCCTCTATAAACTTGACATACACAATAGAAAATAGTTTCAAACAGGACATTCCTCAACAAAAGGTAAGATTGCTTTACAGAACTGCTTTCTGCAGTTTAAGGCTCATGAAATTTTGGGTGACTGTATCAGATTTCTGCAGTAAAAGAGTTAATAATCTTTATATATAAAAGTAAGGTTGTGTGCTGTCTGTCTCCTACGATTTAGATTCCTAACTACTCCCACATTTTGCGGTGCAGTTTAACCAAAACCAGGTATCTTATAGTCGTGATTCATATCGAGCCCTTCTGGGTATTAGCGTGCGTCTATGATGAGTTTACGATTTAAAAAAAAAATTACCATCAATTTTTTCCATTTTTAATGCATTTTTGGCATATATAAGGGAAGTAACTCTCTAAAAATTTATTATTAAATCTCAGAACGTAAAAAGCTACAGTAACACCCCCACTTTGTGTTTAGCCATATTGAGATGGCTATTATACTTTACATCTCTAAAAATGCTTATATAGTTATTTCCCGAGCAACGCCGGGCGATACTGCTAGTTTAGAATATTTAGAAATGAATTCTTACATTCAGTGTTTCAATCCTCCGGAAGTTATCACTGAGGGTTTTAGTTGTGACACTCTCGTCGTTATACCAAGTGACTAGGGAATCCTTCTGGTTTGTCTTTGCTAGTTGCTCCAACTGTTTGGCCTGTTGAGTTATGTACTCTTCCTTTTCTTTCACTTCATCTTGTAATTTCTTCACTTGCAACTGCAACGCTTCATTTTCATTCAGTGTTTTTCTAAAACAAAAAAAAAACCAAGAAAAATAGTGACAGAAATAGGGATATCTTTTAATGAGGCTCAATGATTAATATTATAATAGGAGTGTTGGTATAGTTATTGAAAGGCGGCGAGCTGGCAGAAACGTTAGCACGCCGGACGAAATGCGTAGCCGTATTTTGTCTGCCGTTACGTTCTGAGTTCAAATTCTGCCGAGATCGACTTTGCCTTTCATCCTTTCGGGGTCGATTAAATAAGTACCAGTAACGCACTGGGGTCGATATAATCGACTTAATCCATTTGTCTGTCCTTGTTTGTCCCCTCTGTGTTTAGCCCCTTATGGGTAGTAAAGAAATAGATAAATATTATAATAGGAGTGTTGGTATAGTTATTGATATTATTTAACCCCAAGTAATTCTTGATGGAGCAAACATGATCAAAGACAATCCAGCTGAGAACAATCCACCTTTTTAGTAGTATCCAAAAGTATATTATCTAATATATTCCTTGCCCCTGTGTTTTTTTTTTAAATTGGAGGGGTATAATATAAGAAAGATTTGGCTGCTATTTCTAGCAGGTTACATAAGCATGAAGAGGCTCCCTTGTTTGGAGCATAGTTAATTGAAATTGTGGAAATAAGGATTTCTTTTGGCATAGTTTTACATGACACAGCCAGAGGAGGAAGGACAATGCCTCAGTTTTGGAGGGCCTTAGAGACTGGTGAGGTAAGGTGTCGGAAACCATATTCAGAGGTTACAACAGTAGGAAGAAGCACATTAAGATACCAAGCTGTTCCCAGACCAGAGACCAGGTCCAAATATTTCAAATAGCGTAATCTCCACTAAACACTGTTAAGGATTAGCTGTTAGTACTAAACTTAGTCCTGAGTTTGACTTTAATCCTTTAGCATTTAATCTGGCCATACGCAGCCCAAACATTCTATCCCTCTTATGTTAAAACTGACCAGATTCAACTCCTCACACCTACCCTACAATGTCATTCTAAAAATATACAAACACACCGTTGAAATATTGAAGTTATAAGATAATGCATGATTAATTCAAAACAATAAAAATGAATAAGCATTACGTTTGACATAGTAATCTGAATGCTAAAGGGTTAAACAGCATCTGTTAGTGGGGCCCTGGTTTGGGAGTTTCCAGGGTTTCTGAGGAGTATGGAACTATTGTTCCCAGGTCTACTGTTGTTCCTAGGAGTTTCCAGAGTTTCTGAGCAGTATGGAACTGTTGTTCCTAGGTCTACTCTGACCAGGAATAATAATAACAGCTGTCAGGGTCCCAGCTATGGGTTAATTAGCATATTAGGACTTGCCTACCTATGCAAGTGTGGCAGACTCCGAGGAAGAAACAGCAAGGTCCACCAGAGAGGAAGGTAGCTGCAGCAATGCATTGTGGAGTGCAGAAAGTGAGATAAGTCAAGACATTTTGGTCATCCACAGCATCCATCTCCGTCCCTAGTCATCATCACCTGGTCTTGCCACTGGATTGAAGATGGTCATGGATGAGAGTGAGGTTGATGGTGCACAACTCTTCTGTTATTTATACAAAAATCACCACACAAGTCATCAGTCATCGTTAAGGATGACTAGATGGCTCTCATCACCCTGATGAACAAACCTGGTGAGAGCTCCACTGGGTAACAGATTAAGTCTATCACCTGAAAACAAGTACAGCCTGATGTGTTTCTACATGGCTTCTGCTTTCAAATTTCAGTCAATCACTTCAATTTGAGTTTATGCCAGAAGACACTTTTTCAATGTTACTCACTGTGGAACTAAACAAACTTGAAATAATGTAAATTCCAACACAAACTATTTAAATATATATTCATGCCTTTGTGAGCACAATAGCTAGACCAACTATTGGGTTGTCCGGAAAGTTTGTGCCGATATATAGCAGCTTACCTTTCGACTTATTTAAGAACATGGTTGAGTCCATAAAATAGGATTTGACTACACCTCCATTTAGAGCACAGTTTAAGCTATCTTTCCGTGGAAGAAGATTTATATTCCTATAACATGTGTTAATTCTGTAACCCTTTAAAATGGAAGATAAGAAAGTTCATTTTCGGCACTTAATGCTTTGGGAACCAAACAAAAATTGCTGCAGCTCGGCTGGGATGTGTTATCCCACACTCCATATTCACCAGATATTGCTCCTTCGGATTTCCACTTATTCAGGTCTCTGCAGAATAGTCTTAATGGTAAAAATTTCAATTCCTTGGATAATGTAAAAAGATATCTTGATGAATTTTTTGCCATGAAAACACCTCAATTCTGGGAAGAGGATATTTTCAAGTTAAAGGAAAGATGGAGATGCATTGTGCAACAAAATGGTTCATATTTGGTTGATTAAAAATGTAATGGCAAGTATTTATTGACCTTTTTCTTTCCTTTAAAAATCGGCATGAATTTTCTGGACAACTCAATAGATCAATTCTGACTGGGAACACAATCATAGATCTTGACTAAGAAGATCCATGGTCAATAG
The DNA here is from genome assembly GCF_006345805.1 of Octopus sinensis. Classification (NCBI taxonomy): domain Eukaryota; kingdom Metazoa; phylum Mollusca; class Cephalopoda; order Octopoda; family Octopodidae; genus Octopus; species Octopus sinensis. The sequence continues at coordinate 30,132,603 of NC_043019.1, read as the reverse complement.
AATTCCAGCTATAGCCATTACATATATTTCTATATCATGAATAACTACATTGTCCAATAAACCTCAATTTTAAAGATGATAGGATGCAATATGGTAGAATGTATCTGCTATTATTAGTAAGCTGAGTAACCATGCAGAAATCATCTTATTAGTTCAATGCAGTATAATTTATTGAGAACGTAGAAATAAAGCTGTCTAGGCACAATGCCAATTCTAAAAGGAGCCCACCACAACAGAATCGAGATCCTAAAACCAAGCCACCATGTAAAGAGCATTGATTTGGGTACTGGTGCCACATAAAAAAGCACTGGTTGAGTTATTGAATCATTACCCCAGTAAAATACTGATACCTTTTTATTGAATCCAGAAGAATGAAAAGTAAAACTATAACTCTTAAAGAATTAGAAATATTAATATTTCTAAGTCTCTCTAAAGGAGACGACGGCAGCGGTACTGGATATTAATAGTTATCGCCAAGCTAATATGGCAGTCCTACATTTATGGACTACCATATTAGCTTAGCAATAACTATTAATATCCAGTACCGCTGCCGTAGTTTCCTTTAGAGAGACTTAGAAATATTAATATTTCTATTTTTGAAAACCAGTGGCTGTATTCCACTGAATTTAGGTAAATAATCCTTCAAAAAGATGGTCAGTAGCGACGCCTGCTGGGTTTGGCTGCTCTGCATCGATAAAGGGCAAATACCTCAAACTAGTCTGCAGATGCCTGACCAGTAAGGGGAAGCAGCTGACCGCCCCTGTTCAAAGGTTATAATGGACACAGGTTCGTGTGTCACATAGCTAGCTAGAGGTGATGGCCTCTTGGATCTAATCAATGGCAGCATGTATGAGTGAGTATGTATGTGTGTGTATGTATGTGTATGTATGTGTGTATGTATGTGTGTATGTATGTATGTATCTATGTATCTATGTATGTATGTATACAACACACTTTGAGTTTCTGTCTATAAAATCCAGCTTTGATTAACCCAGGGCCATAGGAGAAGACATTGCCCGTGGTTTAGGACAAGAGGAAGGATCTGTGGTACTTTGCTCCCACCTGAAATTGTATTGCTACTGTTTGTCACTCTAACATCCTTGACCACACATAAAAGAAAACCTTTAGGTTGATTGGCAGAGATTCACCGACGGAAACATTACAACCTTTTGCCGACATTACTCCATCAAGACACAACTGCATGCTTAAGAAGTTCACTCAAGGTGCAGACATGCTTATGTGGTTATGAAGTTTGCACATGGTTCCAGATTCGGTCCCACTGCGGGGCACTTCGGACAAGTGTTTTCTACTATAGCCCTGGGATAACCCTAGAAGACTACTACAAAGAGTGTTAATCCAATACTCATTGAGTAATTCTGTAATGATAGTGTACTAGAAAATTCAGGCAGCTGTATCTCTGAGATAGAAAGAGAAAAGAAAAGAGAATGAGAAAGAGAGAGACGGAGGGGGGCAGAGAGAGAGAGAGGTAAGAGGAAAGGAAGAGGAAAAGACAAGATAGACATGTTCATACAGCATGCAACAATTAAGAATAACTTGTGGGAAATCAATACACTGAAGTATCAATGTATAATGACCATTAAATATAATCACAAGAATTTAAGAAGATTAGAGGTGGCTTGTGTTGATTAGGCGAGTAGTGGTGGTCTGTATTGGCAAGGAGACTATAATGTCAGTGTGTGTTGACTAGGGGAGTATGAGGAGGTGTTGAAAAGTTCCTGGCTTTAAGGGTATCATGAAAGGCCTGGCTGGAGGCCTAGCCTTGTGAGTTCTTTTACAGGGCTTAGAAAAACTGAGGCACTGCTGCCATAAGTGTGTGAATCTGAGAAGGGAATATCTCTTATATAAAATCCGTTTTGTCTGTCTGTGTGTGTGTCTTCTCAGATCTCGGGCATCCTCCATCTGATTACACTCAAATTTGATATGTAGATACTGACGGTATCAGGGTGTGTATAAGTCTTGAAAAAATTGTAAAAATCAATTCAAGGTGAGAATGTGATCGATAAAGCCGTTTTTGTCTTGCTTTTCTTCCGTCAACCTGTACCTAATTGCACCTTCCATTTTTTGTTGTTTTTGTACTGCTTAAAGGCACGTTTCTTTCCTGGCAAGCTTACTGCTTAAACCATGTTTGTGTTCTCCCGGTCAACAGCCTTATCATTACTGGTACTTTAAACTCTTCGGTTGCATATTTGTGTGAATAAAATCGTTTTTCTTTGGAATAGAAAGAAGTCTATCTTTATTTCTTTTTTTTGCTGGTGTCTCAAATTTAGGTTAAATCAGTGTTTCTCAGAGGGGAGGCCTATGGGACGGTTGGACAAGTTGTTTTGAGAAAATTTGGTTTAAATGTTTGACAACTCAGCACCATCCATTGGAAGGGGAACGTTTTGCTCGTGCTAAATTAAATCATAATTAATTGATCCTCCTGTATTTTCTTTTTACCCAAAGCCAGCAACTTTTCAGCACCCACTTCATAGTGGTGGTCTGTATTGGCAAGGAGACTAAAGCACCATCCGATCATGGCCGTTGCCAGCCTCACCTGGCCCCCGTGCCGGTGGCACATAAAAACCACCATCCGTCCGTGGCCGTTTGCCAGCTCCGTCTGGCACCTGTGCGGGTGGCATGTAAAAAGCACCCACTACACTCATAGTGGTTGGTGTTAGGAAGGGCATCCAGCCGTAGAAACATTGCCAGATCAGACTGGGCCTGATGCAGCCTTCTGGCTTCACAGACCCCAGTTGAACCGTCCAACCCATGCTAGCATGGAAAGCGGACGCTAAATGATGATGATGATGATGATGATGAATGTTGGCAAGGAGAATAGTTGTGGCAAAGTCGACCTCGGCGGAATTTGAACTCAGAACGTAACGGCAGATGAAATACTGCTAAACGTTTCACCTGGCATGCTAACGTTTCTGCCAGCTCGCCGCCTTCAATAATCTGCTTATTTTTTGCTTAATCGTCCATCCAATACTGGGACCAATAAAAGTATTAAAGAATTCTTAAATAGCTCGAGTGATTACTTACTTATTATTGACTGATTGCATTTCTTTTTCTTGTTTCGTCATGGCAAGTAAATGCTCCAGCTTTACAATGTTGTCGTCTCTTATTTTTAACATTTCGTCAATTTTAGGCTGCTCCTCCGTTTCAAGTTCGTTTCTGGAAAGATACAGTAAAACAATTTATAAACATGAAACGAACATAAAATAATAATTTTTTTGGAACGTTGGAGCTTGAAGCAGATAAAAAAAACTCCAAAGAATGGCACTCCATTGGTTATGATGATAATGATGATGATTCTAGTTGAACCAATCAACTAACCTAGCCTGCTCGTGAAATTAATGCACATGTAGCTAAGATATCCTCAGACATACATCCCCTTAATGTAGTTCTCAGATAGATTCCGTGTGACACAGAATGTGACAGGGCTGGCCCTTTGAATCGCAGGTACAATTCATTGTTGCCAGATGAGTGCACTGGAGCAACACGAAATAAAGTATCTTGCTCAAGAACACAACGTGCCGCTGTGAATTGAACTCATGATCTTACACTCATGAGCGAAATACTCTGACCACTAAGCCACACATTGTCACATTCTTGAAGCAGATAAGCTATTAATCATAGCATATAAATATTGGATTAAAAAAAAATTCTCCGGATAGAACAAGTCAAAGACTGCCTTGTCATGTTCAGATGAGATATGGATTGCTATCTCACAAGCAACCTTCAGTGGGGTTTTTTCTAACCCAATATTTACTCAATGTTATTTATTGCTTATCTGTGGTGGTGAGCTGGCAGAAGTGTTAGCATACCAGACAAAATGCTTAGTGGCATTTCACCCATTTTCACATTCTGAGTTCAAATTCTACTGAGGTCAACTTAGCTTTTTATTCTTTCAGAGTCAAAATAAGTACCAGTTGAGTATCAAGGTTGATCTAATCAACTAGCACCCTCCCACAAAATTTCAGGCCTTATGCTTATAGCAGAAAGGATTACTTATAGCTTGTTTGCTTCAAGGTCCAATGTTCCAAACAAGAATTACTATGATATGATTTGATTTCACTGTCTTTGAGAAAGAATTCTTGTCAGATAAACCAAAGTAAAACTTCACTGGAATATCAAAGAAGGTTAGTGATTGGAGAAAATTTACTAAATTATTTCTAAATACTAAATTATTAAAAATTTACTAAAAGTTGGAAGTTGTTGTGGAACTCTGAGCAGATCTATGGTCAAAGATATTCCAGCCATGAACATTATAATATTTTGGGGGATATTTAGGACTATATTACTATTGTAATATAAATTGGTGATAAAAATCATGATAATAATTATTATTTCTTTATTGCCCACAGGGGGCTAAACACAGAGGGGACTACAAGGGAAGATAATGGGATTAAGTTGATTACATTGTCCCCAGTGCATAACTGGTACTTATTTAATCGGCCCCCGAATGATTACATTAACCCCAATGCTCAACTGGTTCTTCTTTAATGACTTCCAAAAGGATGAATAATAACAATAATAATAATTATTATTATTTTTATTTATGCACCTTTTTCAAGCCTAGCCAGGCTCATGGCCCTGGTTTCCCAGTTTCTGTGGCAAATGTGTTCCCCCCAGCTGGACGGGATGCCAGTTCATCGAAGTATTACTCAAGAAAAAGGAAGAAAGAGTGAGAGAAAGTTGGGGTGAAAGAGTACAACAGGGGTCACCACCGTCTCCCGCCGGAGCCTTGTGGAGCTTTTAGGTGTTTTCGCTCAATAAACACACGCAACGCCCAGTCTGGGAATCAAAACCACGATCCTCTGACCACAAGTCCACTGCCCTAACCACTGGGCCATTGCACCTCCACAATAATAATAATAGTTTCAAAAAAGTTGAACAAAAAAACTCTTTTGTTGATTAGTGCTTTTGCACTAATGAACCAAGTGTGGCATGAACATTGAGTTGTCATAAAAAGATGTTCTTCGATGACGTACACGACAATGGCTAACATATTTGTGTTCAAATCTGCTGGAATGTAAAGTCTAAAAAGATTAAAAAAAACTTGGCGTGGAAAAAAAAATCCTTTCTGAATAATTCATTTTTCATTTTCCTTCGCTGACACAAAAAGTCAACTGTATTGAATTGATTTAATTCCGATAACACAATCTTGGAAGACTATGGAGATTATTACAATACATTATTTATTCACCTCTTGCAAAGCGACAGATTTACAGATTAAAAAGGAACAGAAGTGTGTAATACAAAGAATATTGAATGAAAGTAAGAGTATTAATCAAATTCTATGTCCTTGTAACAGTTGCAGATAGTGCCATATTGCATTATGGCACTATCTGCTGTAATAGATTCTTACGACTATAGAAATACAAGAGTCAGCTATTTACTACAAGTCAACAACTAGAATAAGATATTTCTAGCTAATATTAAATGTATGATCTCTTCTGAAGAGAATATCTTTATATGTTTATCTGCCATCTAAAACAGAGATAAACTCTGACTCTTTGATTTCAATAAGCAATAACCTGGTTCTATCATTACATACAGTAACAAACGTCATTCTAAAAGAGACTACCAAATAGATAATGCAGTGTTCAGTCAAATCTTTTGTATAAAATGATTGTGTTGCAAGAATAGTTATATTATTGTATCACTGCCTCGGTCGGACTATTGAACGTTGTTATACACTGTATGTCACAATGCATTACTTTCCATTGTTGAAGCTTTCAAATGATGCTTACCCTGCTGGCTAGATGGCAAGACCCATGGTGTATTAAGTGTGTGAGATCACATTTCTCCAAAATGTGGATGCTGGTCCATCTCAGTGTAACCCATTTACAGCTGAGAAGACTGCAGTAATATGCAATGAGGTGTTTTGCTCAAGGACATGGTGCCTTGCTCGGTCCAGGAACTGAAACCATGATCTTGTGACTGTGAGTGCAACACCTAACAGCAAGGTCACAAACAACCCTCATCGTTTGTTTTTACTGTTTTTACATTTTATTGTTTTTAACTGTTTTGTTCTCACTGTCCTGTTCTTGTTACCACTTTCACCCTCCGCAAAAGGTCCCAAATTTTATTTGATTTACTTTGCGGGAAGGACTGTTTCAACGAAGTCGCGTCTTGTCCTTACCTTTGAAACGCGGAGTAGATGAAACAGGGACAACTGAAGAAGGGGAATATTCTTTATGTTGTATGTCTCGTTTCTCTGTTTTTTTCATTGTTTGAAAAAAAAGTTCGTTTCTATGTTTTTGTTTTTATGTTTTCATTTCTCATTGTGTTCAACATTTTTTTGATGTCCTGTACCCATATATGCATGTATATATACATATATATATATATGTAGGTATGTACATATATGTATGTATATATGCATATATTTATATATTATTTATATTATTATACAATCGAACGCCATGCATCCTTTTCCAAGTAAGTTTTACCTTCAAGTATAGTTATATCCTCATCATCATCATCATCATCCTCACCATCAACATAATCATTCAACATCTGTTTTCCGTTTTCCATGCTAGCATGAATTGGATGGTTTAACAGGAGCTGGCCAGCAGCACCAGGCTCCAGTTGTCAGTTTTGGCGTGGTTTCTACACTTAGATGCCCTTCCTAATGCCAACGACTTTACAGAGTGTAATGGGTGCTTTTTAAGTGGCACCAGTGCTTTATAAATGGCACCAGCACAGGTGCTCTTTATGTGGCACCAGCACGGATGCTTTTTACATGGCACCAGCACAGGTGCTCTTTATGTGGCACCAGCATGGATGCATTTTTACATGGCACCAGCACAGGCGCTCTTTATGTGGTACCTTCATGGATGCATTTTTACATGGCACCGGCACAGGTGCTCTTTATGTGGTACCAGCATGGATGCATTTTTACATGGCACCGGCACAGGTGCTCTTTATGTGGTACCAGCATGGGTGCTTTTTACATGGCACCAGCACAGGTGCTCTTTATGTGGCACCAGCATGGGTGCTTTTTACATGGCACCAGCACAGGCGCTCTTTATGTGGCACCAGCATGGATGCTTTTTACATGGCACCAGCACAGGTGCTCTTTATGTGGAACCAGCATGGATGCATTTTTACATGGCACCGGCACAGGTGCTCTTTATGTGGCACCAGCATGGATGCTTTTTGTGCGGCACTGGCATGGGTGCTTTTTATGAGGCACCAATGTAACAAAAATTCAAAACAACTTTTTGGATAAATCAAAATAATGTAAAGATAGTGAGAGTTCCAAATTTTAATATATTTTAATAAAAATGTTGCTTTAATTTTTTTATTTTCAACACAATATTTGCTCAAAATCCACAGTAATTTCCCTCTAAGGCTCTCATCAGTTATCATCAGCCACTTCCTTCTCCTTGCATCCATCTTTAACACTTTTGTTTCAATTAATTTATTTTGATGAAGCGTTTTAATTTAGATCAATTCAAAACAAAAGGTTTGTATCACAGGATCAGAGTCGGTCTCAGGTGAATTGGTATCAGAAAGGTTAAACACGGATTCCTTTTCCTTTTTCTTCCACTCATCAATGAATTTTGTTGACATTAGCTTCCATGACAGAATTATTAAACCAATTATAATTTTTATACAAAAAGAAAAAAAAAAAATGAGGAAATATTGTTAATTTATAGCAAGGAATACTGTAGCACATCAATGTATCAACTGAAGTATCAGATGTTGTGTTATACACCACTGGTTACAATGCGCTTCCTTGCATTGCTGTAGCTTTTGAATGATACCACCCCACTGGCAAGGTGGGTAGACCAACATACCCCCTGAATGGAATTTCAGTACATTTCAGGGGGACCAGTTTACAACTGTGTGAACTGGAACAACATGAAATGAAGTGTTTTGTTCCAAAACACAGTGTACCACCCAGTCTGGAATTGAAACGGTGATTTACGATTGCGAGTGCAACACCCTAATCACAAGGGTGTGTATGTTCATTCATAGCAAAGATACCAAATCAAAATACTTTCACATTATACTATTTTATATCTTGGTTTTCTTCTTACAAATCATCACCACCACCACCACCACCACCACCACCACCATCATCATCATCTAACATCTGTTTTCCATGTTGACATGCGTTGGAAGGTTTGACTGGAACTGGTACGCCGGAGAGCTGCACCAGGTTCCAGTCTGATTTGGTACAGTTTCTAAGGCTTGATGCCCTCTATACTGTCAACTACTCCAAAAGAGTAATAAATGCTTTTTATGTGCCACCGGCACATTTAATTCATGATTAAACTACTGCAAATCAAAATAAACCTTTATGTCATTATAGGCACAAAACCTGAAATTTTGGGAAAAGAGGTAGTTGATTCCATCAATATCAATGCTCGACTGGTACTTATTTTATTGACAACTGAAAGGATGAAAGGCAAACTCCACCTTGGCAGAATTTGAACTCAGAATATAAACCCAAAGGAAATACCTATTTCTTTTCTGCCCACAAGGGGCTAAACACAGAGGAGACAAACAAGGACAAACAGACGGATTAAGTCGATTATATCGACCCCAGTGCGTAACAGGTACTTATTTAATCGACCCCCAAAAGGATGAAAGGCAAAGTCGACCTCGTCGGAATTTGAACTCAGAACGTAATGGCAGACGAAATACGGCTACGCATTTTGCCCGGCGTGCTAACAATTCTGCCAGCTCGCCACTAAGGAAAAACCACTAAGCAATTTTTCTGGTGCCCTAATGATTCTGCTAGCTCACCACCAACTTTTTATGATAGGCACAAACCCTAAAATTTTGGAGGTGGAGACTATTTGATTACATCAGCTCCAGGGCTGAACTAGTACCTATTTTATCAAATCCAAAAAGAGGAAAGGTAAAGTCAACCTCGGCAGTATTTAAATTCAGAACATAAAGCTGGAAGATATACTGCTAAATATTGTGTTTAGCATGCTAACAATGCTGACAGCTCACTGTTTTATTACAAGTCAAGATAACACCACACAATACTTTCCCAAAACTTTCATGATAAACTTTAAATAAGAAAGGTAGGTTTTAAATAACAAAAATACAGTTTGAATTAAAATTTAAACATAAATTCAAACCAAGAAAAATTCCACCCAATCCTTCTTAAATAATTTATTTTCCATTTTTCTTTGCTGACACAAAAATCAACTGCAGTGAATTGATTTACTTCTGATAACACAATCTTAGAAGACTTCTGAGATTATTACAATACATTATTTATTCACCTCTTGCAATGCAACAGATTCACAGATTAAAAGAAACGGCAGAGTGTAATAGAAAGAATATTGAATGAAAGTAAGAGTATTAATCAAATTCTATGTCCTTATAACAGTTGCAGATAGTGCCGTAATGTAGAATATATGTCATAATAGATTCTTACAAGCACAGAGATACAAGAGTCAGCTATTTATTGCAAGTGAACAATCATCAGAAGATATTTCTGTCTAATATTAAATGTATGATCACTTCTAAACACAATTGCTTCTCTGTCCAACTTGCCTTCAACACAGAGACACAGATTATGACTCTCTGCTTCCAGTTCAGTAAGCAATAACCTGGTTCTATGATTACATATAGTAACAAAATTCTTTCTAAAGGAGACTACAAAACCGATAATCCTTTTGTTGTTTAGCCCAGGGAAGACATGATTGAGTATATTTATAATCAAAGGCATTTTAACTATAACCAACCTGTCTTTTAGCAAACCAGAGTCTACAACACTGTCTCTATGATATTTGTCTGTCTAACCTTTAGCATGCTGATGGCAAATCATGTTGCTGTATGAGTTTTTATTGTTTAGCTCAGGGAAGTCAGGATCAAGAATATTTATAACCTCGCCTTACTGGCACTTGTGCTGGTGGCACGTGAAAAAACATTCGAGCGAGGTTGTTGCCAGTGCTGTTGGACTGCCTCATGTGCAGGTGGCATGTAAAAAGCACCATTTGAGCGAGGCCGTTGCCAGTACCGCCTGATTGACCCTCGTGCCGGTGGCATGTAAAAGCACCCACTACATTCTCAGAGTAGTTGGCGTTAGGATGGGCACCCAGATGTAGAAACTCTGCCAGATCAGATTGGAGTCTGGTGCAGCCATCTGGTTCGCCAGACCTCAGTCAAATCGTCCAACCCATGCTAGCATGGAAAGCGGACGTTAAACGATGATGATAATGATGATGATGAAAGGCATTCTAACTATAACCATTTTGTCTTTTTGCAAATCAGAGTCTACAACATTGTCTTAGTGATATTTGTCTATGTAACTTTGAAGGCGGCGAGTTGGCAGAAATGCTAGCACGCCGGGCGAAATGCGTAGCCGTATTTCATCTGCCGTTACGTTCTGAGTTCAAATTCCGCCGAGGTCAACTTTGACTTTCATCCTTTCGGGGTCGATAAATTTAGTACCAGTTACACACTGGGGTCGATGTAATCGACTTAATCCCTTTGTCTGTCCTTGTTTGTCCCCTCTATGTTTAGCCCCTTGTGGTTAATAAAGAAACAGATATTTGTCTATGTAACTTTTTGCATGGTGAAGATGAATCGTGTTGCTGTATGAAATTTTTTTCTCCTCTCAATGCAACACAATGCACCTGCAGCTACATGGGAGAAAACATGTAAGAGATATGATTTGCCTTCAGCATGCTAAAGGTTGAGTTAGTAAGTAGGGTGAACATTTGACAGAGATTTAGCTGCTATCTCTAGCAGGTCAAACAACCCACTCATTTGCTTGATTTACAATTGGCAGTGAAATTTCTTCAAACCAGACCCTACCATCTTACAAATGATACATTGGATAATGTAGTTCTGTACTAAAGCACAGATGTGTCTGTGTTTGGTAATAAGTTTGCTTCCTAACCACATGGTTTTGGGTTCAGTCCCACTGTATGGCACCTTGGGTAAGTGTCTTCTACTATAACCTTGGGTCAATGAAAGCCTTGTGAGTGGATTTGGTAGATGGAAACTGGAAAGAAACCCGTCATATGTGTGGGCGTATGGGTGTGTGGGTGTATGCATGCGTGTGCATGCATGTGTGTGTTTTTGTGTCTGCATTTGTCCCCCACCACTGCCTGACAACTGGTGTTAGTGTATTTATGACCTGTACCCATAACTTAGTGGTTTGGCAAAAAGAGACTGACAGAATAAGTACCAGGCTTAAAATATAAGTGCTGGGTTTGATTTGTTCAACTAAAAATTCTTCAAGGCAGTGCCCCAGCATGGTCGCAGACAAATGACTGAAATGAATAAAAGTTAGAAGAAAAAAAAAGATATGATAATCCTCAGCCAAATCTCCTTGATCCTAAATCTACCGGATCAGGAATGTCACTGGATTAAACAACAACACTTTAATGCATTTTAAAACAGCCAAATACCCAGAATTTAGAAACTTGATAATGGCCACAATTTCCTAAAAGCCTAACTGAAATCATACCAGACAGATCCATTACTATGCTATACACATGCTAAACTAGTTTTAAAAAGCCACACCCTGGATATCAAAAACCTATACACTCTTCTTTCTAACTCACAACACATTAAACAACAAATGCCTTATATATTTCGTTTATGCATTTGGTTTGCAATATTCTTGATGTGAACTTGAGGCACCATCATCATCATCACCATTGAACATCCGTTTTTCTATACCTATTTCTTTATTACCCACAAGGGGCTAAACACAGAGGGGACAAACAAGGACAGACATAGGTATTAAGTCGATTACATCGACCCCAGTGCGTAACTGGTACTTAATTTATCGACCCCGAAAGGATGAAAGGCAAAGTCGACCTCGGCGGAATTCGAACTCACAACGTAACGCAGACGAAATACTGCTAAGCATTTCGCCCGGCGTGCTAACGTTTCTGCCAGCTCGCCGCCTTTTTTCTATACCAGTATGGAGTGGATGGTGTGAGAGGAGTTGGAGAGCCAGAATACTGTCTGCTTCGGCATGGTTTCTACAGCTGGATCTCTTTTACAGAGTGTGACTGGGTGCTTTTTATGTGGCACCAGCACCCGTGGGGTTACCAAGAAACTTGCAAGGCAACATCACTGTTGCTGTCTTGAGAAAGGAAGTTCACATAGAATAATGTAACTCTAGATGCACAATGGCACAGGTGTGACTGTGTGGTAAGAAGCTTGCTTCCCAACCACATGGTTCTGGGTTCAGTCCCACTGTGTGGAACCTTGGACAAATGTCTTCCACTATAGCTTCGGCCTAACCAAAGCCTTGTGAGTGGATTTGGCAGATGGAAACTGAAAGAAGCCCATCATGTGTGTGTGTGTGTGCGTATGTGTGTTTGTCCCCCACCACTATTTGATAACTGGTGATGGTGTGTTTATGTCCCTATAACTTAGTGATTCAGCAAAAGAGACTGATAAATTAAGTACCAGGCTTAAAGAAAAAATAAGTACTGGAGTCAATTCACATGACTAAAAATTCATCAAGGTGGTGCCCCAGCATGGCCACAATCTAATGACTGAAACAGATAAAAGATAAAAGAATGCCCAAGAAAATGATAGAATGGTATGGTGATGGTTGGAATGTATTCAAACATTTTGCTGCCTGGCAAGAGGGTCATTGTACCAATAAATAACACAAACACTGGTTGTATTTCACTTCATTGTTATTTATTTGCCTATTGGTTAACTATTTAACCGATTGACAAATAAATAACAGTGAAGCGAAACAGAACCAGTGCATGTGTTTATTACTGGCATAATGACCCTCCCAAGATGAAACAAAATGAAACAGTTTATATCTTCAATTTCAAATCTTTGACAATCACATAGTCGTGAAGCAAATATTCTTGACCTCATAAACACATCTACAAACACTTAGAAACAAAAATTTTCTCTGGGAACATTACAAAACACTGTCTAGGAAAGTATGTTTCATTCTCCTTAGTCTACTCAGGATCTTTAACTTCCTGAAAGATGCACTACAAGGATATGCCCAGTCATACAATGTTATCTTCCAGCATATAAGTACGCAGCTGTCCCACACTTCCACATAATCATACAAACAACCACACACACATACACACACACAATATATATAGTAAAGCTTCTTCTGTATTCATGGACACAGATGCACAATTACTCACTCTAATGGACACAGACGCACAATTACTCAACCACTTAAAAACTTAGTTCTGAACCAAAAAGGCTTAAACCACCACCTGCTAAATTCTCAATTTCCTGTCTGCCCAGCAACACCCAAACAATTTCAAATTCCTCAGAGAGAGAGAGAGTGTGTGTGTGTGAGAGAGAGAGTGTGTGTGTGAGAGAGAGAGTGTGTGTGTGAGAGAGAGAGAGAGTGTGTGTGTGTGTGTGTGTGTGTGAGAGAGAGAGAGTAAGAGAGGAGGGAGAGGAGGCAGGGAGAGAGACAGATGGAGGAATGGACGGACGGATAGACAGACACACACACACACGCACACACACAGGCTTTGGAAAAGGGAGTGCGCTTGCAATCTCTAAAATTCTTTGGCAGGGGACAATGCAGATGCCTAGAACATCCTCCTGAAAAACTTCAAGCCCAAAACACAGCCATGCCAGCACCTATATATACTATTGTTTGTTTTTATGTTCAGTTATAATACAAACAATTTCACATAAATCTGATCGGTTACTCTATACTTTTGTACAGTACAAATTTATTATTCTTAAAAATGTTGCTGGCAAGTACTTCAAAGTTTCAGCCAGAAGAAATACTGCAGTTTATTAATCTTTCTATGAGGTACATGTTTTATGTATCATACACAGATTACTATTTTCAACTAATACGACCTCTGTTGCTCATAACGAATTATTATTCAGCAGTATTAGTTCAAAATAGCAATATGTGTATCATACATAAAGCATATATATCATAGAAAGATTAATAAACTACAGTATTCCTCTTAAGAAAGCATCTCTAATAGATATATAGTGTTAAAATCACCAAAAAATATTAGAAGCAGATGAAAAATTATCCAACAGCAATGGTGGCACTGATAAATATCAGGCTTTCAATGATGTATATGTTTTAAGTATGATATACAGATTGCTAGTTTGAACTAATATTACTTTTGTCACTCTTAACAAATTTTTATTCAGCCTGCAGGCTAATTGCAACATCAGTGATTTTTGAATTACCGTTTTACTATATCAGTAGTGGCTGATTTTGTCTTAGCATCCACTTGCCAGCAAATGCTTGCTACTGACAAAGCCTAAGACATTGATAGTGAATGACCAAGAACAAAGTGGTCAAGACAATTAGCATTATCAACATATTGCAGGCACCATCACCGGTCACAGCCACATGGAATATGGAACAATTACCCCTGTTCTACCAGAGTTTTGGCTTCCCCAATAACCTTGATGAGGGAAACTAAAGAAATTTCTAGGACTCACTCAGTGCTACCTCAAGTCTTCAGACAGGAGTGATTTAATGTCCTTTAAGCACTGAGATTACTCTGTTGAATGTAATGCTTATTTATCCACACTGTTTTGAATAAATAATGCATTAACACATAACTTCAGGAGTCTGGATGAAGTGACTCTCTTACTCATTTACTCTTTTACTTGTTTCAGTCATTTGACTGTGGCCATGCTGGAGCACCGCCTTTAGTCGAGCAAATCGACCCCGGGACTTATTCTTTGTAAGTCCAGTACTTATTCTATCGGTCTCTTTTGCCGAACCGCTAAGTGATGGAGACATAAACACACCCGAATCGGTTGTTAAGCAATGCTAGGGGGACAAACACAGACACACAAACACATCACTGTTGCTGTCTTGAGAAAGGAAGTTAACATAGAATAATGTAACTCTAGATGCACAATGGCACAGGTGTGACTGTGTGGTAGAAGCTTGCTTCCCAACCACATGGTTCTGGGTTCAGTCCCACTGTGTGGAACCTTGGACAAGTGTCTTCCACTATAGCTTCAGCCTGACCAAAGCCTTGTGAGTGGATTTGGCAGATGGAAACTGAAAGAAGCCCATCATGTGTGTGTGTGTGTGTGTGTGTGTGTGTGTGTTTGTCCCCCGCCACTATTTGATAACTGGTGATGGTGTGTTTATGTCCCTATAACTTAGTGATTCAGCAAAAGAGACTGATAAATTAAGTACCAGGCTTAAATCGACCCCGGGACTTATTCTTTGTAAGTCCAGTACTTATTCTATCGGTCTCTTTTGCCGAACCGCTAAGTGATGGAGACATAAACACACCCGAATCGGTTGTTAAGCAATGCTAGGGGGACAAACACAGACACACAAACACATCACTGTTGCTGTCTTGAGAAAGGAAGTTCACATAGAATAATGTAACTCTAGATGCACAATGGCACAGGTGTGACTGTGTGGTAAGAAGCTTGCTTCCCAACCACATGGTTCTGGGTTCAGTCCCACTGTGTGGAACCTTGGACAAGTGTCTTCCACTATAGCTTCAGCCTGACCAAAGCCTTGTGAGTGGATTTGGCAGATGGAAACTGAAAGAAGCCCATCATGTGTGTGTGTGTGTGTGTGTGTTGTGTTGTCCCCCGCCACTATTTGATAACTGGTGATGGTGTGTTTATGTCCCTATAACTTAGTGATTCAGCAAAAGAGACTGATAAATTAAGTACCAGGCTTAAATCGACCCCGGACTTATTCTTGTAAGTCCAGTACTTATTCTATCGGTCTCTTTTGCCGAACCGCTAAGTGATGGAGACATAAACACACCCGAATCGGTTGTTAAGCAATGCTAGGGGGACAAACACAGACACACAAACACATACACACACACATATATATACATATATACATATATACGACAGGCTTCTTTCAGTTTCCATCTACCAAATCCACTCACAAGGCATTGGTCGGCCCGGGGCTATAGCAGAAGACACTTGCCCAAGATGCCACGCAGTGGGACTGAACCTGGAACCATGTGGTTGGTTAGCAAGGTACTTACCACATAGCCACTCCTGCGCCTATTTTAGAATGACATTGTAGGATAGGTGTGAGAGGCCAGATATTTTCAGTTTGAACATAAAACAGGTAGGATATATGGATTATATATAACTGATTTAAATGCTAAAGAGTTAATGTCTCTCATCATAGGTTCACTAGAAAGTGTGTCCAAGATCATACCCATATTTCTTCATCTTGAAAAAATGAGGTTAATAGTTCAAAAGCTTATAATTGAATAAATAATGAAGGCTATTTAATTATCAGTTAATAGGAACATTTAAAATATCAATTTCCTGATAAGAGAAGCTTTGTAACATTTATAGTGCATCAAAACTTCCTTTGTGTATAGAGAGGGGGTGGTTATCCGTTATTTACATAAGAAGAGACAAAGGAAATTCATTTAGTCATAAATTCCAGTTACTGAATTGTGGCCATGCTGGGGTAATGACTTTACAATAAGACTATTTTTTGACAGATATAAATAGAAACAGACAAGTCATCATCATTATTATTATTATTATTATTATTATTATTATTATTATTATTATCATCATCATTATCATTTAACATCCAGGTTCCATGCTGGCAGGGTTTAAACTAAAGATATTCAACCACTTTTTGTGGTGATTGTTGTTATAAATTAGAGCAATGGATTGGCAGATTTGTCAGAGTGTCAGACAGTGTGTGTGTGTGTGTGTGTGTGTATTTATGTATGTATGTTTGTGTCTGTATTTGTCTCCCCAACCAATGCTGGTGTGTTTGCATCCTCGTAACTTAGCGGTTCGGCAGAAGAGATTGATAGAATAAGCACCGGGCTTACAAAGAATAAGTCCAGTGGTCGATTTCTTTGACTAATGGGTGGTGCTCCAGCATGGCCACCATCAAATGACTGAAACAAGTAAAAGAATAAAAGAATACCAGAAAAACGTTCCATGCCACTGTTCTTTGAATATGCACAATGTACTTTAAGTCTAAATAGTAATTCTGTTTATGGTTGTGTAACAGATATTTTGGTTGGATTATATAGTTATCAATTTTACACTTCTTTCTATACTCTGTAATTGTTGCAATATAGAAATATTTCTCATGGCACCAGCACAAAATTTACAGATGCTTATAGTTTTTATGTTTTGATTATCATCATCATCATTATTATCATTAATATTATCATCATCATTATTATTATTAATATTATCATCATCATTATTATTATTATTAATATTATCATCATCATTATTATTAAGACAGCAAGCTGGCAGAATCATTAGCATGCTGGGCAAAATGCTTAGAGGCATTTCAGTTCTCTTTACATTCTGAGTTCAAATTCTGCCAAAGTTGACTTTGCCTGTCAATAAATTAAGTTTATCCAATTAGGGTCGATAAATTAAGTACCAGTTGAGCCCTGGGGTCGAAGCAATCGACTTATTCCCTTGCCTGGAATTACAGGTGTCGTGCCAAACTTTAAAACCATTATTATTGTTGAAGTTGTTGTTGCTGCTGTTGCTGTTATTATTATTAATATTGCCAGGGTGGCGAGCTGGCAGAATTGTTACCACTCTGGACAAAACGCTTAACAGCATTTCATCTGGTACTTTACATTCTGAGTTCAAATTTTGCGAAGGTCAACTTTGCCTTCCATCCTTTTGGAGTCCACGGGACAAGTACCAGTCAATCACTGAGGTCAATGTAATTGACTGGTTCTTGCCCCCAAAAATTTAGGCCTTGTGCCTATAGTAGAAAAAGATTTTCTACACTGTCATTTCCTTGAAAATTATAGTAAAAGTACAGAAATATGGCGATTATGTAAGCTAATAGGTTTTAGAATCAACCAATTGTAATCTTTGTCATTCAGTATATACAGGATGTATGTATCCTGTTTGAAGAATGCACTTAAGAAAGAGCCCCCACACACAGTTACTTGACATACCAGTATTAGTAGCCAGATAACAATCAGCCCCATTGCTTATCTTCAAAAAAAAAAAAAAAAAAAAAAGAGATGTTCGATATTGTAGTCATAGTTACAGAGTCAGAATAAAAAGGTGAGCTTGTCAACTCGTTGAAATCCATCCCTCTCCTTCTATCCATCCACCCATCTACCATCCATCCCATCCAGCTTCTCTGCCCAGTATTCCTGGGAGGGTTGTGGGGGTAGAGTTCTCATGCAACTCCTCCATAGAGTCCTATGAGAAAGCATCATCTGCAGACTTATCTGACTGGATTCCCAAGTATGACCGATTGAGATTATGGACATTACCCAACCATCATGTTCTTGGTCTATCCCTGAGTCTCCTCCCGGTTGGTTTGGCTTAACCATTTCGTATTCATTTTACTCTGTTAAATCTCTCTCTCTCTCTCTCTCTTTTACTCTTTTACTTGTTTCAGTCATTTGACTGCGGCCATGCTGGAGCACCGCTTTTAATCGAGCAACTCGACCCTGGGACTTATTCTTTTGTAAGCCCAGTACTTATTCTATCGGTCTCTTTTGCCGAACCGCTAAGTAATGGAGACGTAAACACACCAGCATCGGTTGTCAAGCAATGCTAGGGGGACAAACACAGACACACAAACATACACGCACACACACATATATATATATATATATATACATATACACGACGGGCTTCTTTCAGTTTCCGTCTACCAAATCCACTCGCAAGGCATTGGTCGGCCCGGGGCTATAGCAGAAGACACTTGCCCAAGGTGCCACGCAGTGGGACTGAACCCAGAACCATGTGGTTGGTTAGCAAGCTACTTACCACACAGCCACTCCTATATTGCCACAAATCTAATGCTTATGAATTCACATCATTTTAAATTAATCATGCATTATTTCATAGCTTTGAGATTTCAATGATGTGATTGTTGATGTTTAAAATGGCACTGTACTGTAGGTGTGAAAGGCCAGATAGGACCATTTTGAAGATAAAACAGGCAGAATATTTTAGCCAGATATGGCCGGTTTAAATATTAAAGGGTTAAAGAATCTGTCTTCTGATGCTTTCCTGAGATATTCTAATATTCTAATCATATACATGTAGTACCAGGGCTGTGAGCCCTCAATGCAGAGAAGCAGCAGCTTGACTTGGAGACATTCCCTGATCTCAAAGCTAAGCATCCTGTTGAGTAATTCTACTCCAGGGTTCCTTCAGAGGAACCCCATTTTGGTAACATGTGTTCTTGATCATACTCTTTTGGTCATTACCCAACATTTATGAGCATAAGTAAGGACAGGCACCTTTGAAAGTTATTATATATAATCAGGGGAGATGGCAAAGGACCAAAATATCAGGAACCTTACTGTACTCAAGTAGACCCATCTTCCACAGCATAAGTGTTGAGGCCACTATCCTGGATGAAGTGGATAAGTCTGCAAGAGCACATGTGCTGGTGCCATGTAAAAGTCACTTGTGCCAGTTCCACATGAAAAAAATGCATGTGCTGGTGCCATGTTAAAAGCACCCAACACACACTTTAAAGTGGTTAGCACTAGAAAGGGCATCCAGCCAGAAAAAACCCAAACCAAATCAGACTAGAACCTGGTGCAGTTGTCCAGCTTGCCAGCTCTGGTCAAACTGTCCAAGCCATGCCAGCACAGAAAGCGCCATCCAAGAATTTGGACCTGGAGATCTCCATTTCCAGCAACTTCGAGAGCCACCTCCCAGTGTTGTTGGACGTCAATGAAGAGCCTTCGACTACAACAAGACCAAAGTTTTTTTGGGGGTTTTTTCCGAGGTCTGGGGTCTCCCACCCCTAAGCCCTAGACCATCACCTAATCACCCTTATTCATCTTGCTGCTTAACAACAACCACAACAACAACAACAACAGCATAGAAAGCAGGTATTAAAAGATGCTGCTGATGATGGTGATGATGATGATGATGATGATGATGATGACGACGAGTATAATACTAGAATCAGTTGAACACTAAACAAAATAGCTTGTGATGTGTGGTTACCAATGTTTACATGTATTTAGTACGTTTCGCATTTACTCTACTTTAACGGAGCTGGCAGTTGTCTTGGTGAAGTAAACAACAACACATAAACAAAAACAAGAAAGAAAGAAAGAAAGAAAACAGAAATTATTTCAATCATCTTCAAACAACAAACAAAATCCTTCCTCACTCACAGACTCAGATATGAAGATGGACATTGGAATAAGATTTGTTTTTAAATTTAAAAGACCAACATACCAAACATGTATCTTATCTAACGGGTTCCTTTCCCAAAGACGGCAGGCTGAATGCGTTAACCACAAAAATAATTCATTTGTTTTACATAAATATAGGCTTGGGGGAAACAAACTGTTTGATAAGTACCATGCCTGAAACTCTTGAACTTTGAGTCATGCCAGGATTTCTCTGCCGATTATTCATGTACAAGCATGTATGCGCGCACGTGTGTGTGTGTGAGTGTATGATATAACAACACTGTCATGTGAACGACATCAGCCACTCCCTTACTTAAAGAGGAATGTTATTATGATACAGAGGATTTAAATAAATAAATAAATAAATAATGAGTAAATAAACAAGTCATCCCAAGTCCTATAAAAACTGGCCAATAGTTGACTTGTGACAGATGCCCTGGATTAGTGTCAGTGGCAAGGTTACAAAAGTACTATAAAGCTTCTTGACACAATAGTACACATCACTATTATGAAAGGAAAGAGTAATAATTTAATACTTAGGGCAGTACATGTGTGTTTAAAATTGGGTTATGATGACTTCTCCATGATCTAAGAGGCATATATATATATTATAAATAAGGGTTTCTAAGAGATACGACCATGCTTGAAATAGCAGTCAAAACCTGACTCTAAAATCACAAATTAGGGTATGTCTTAGATACCCTCATTTATAATTTTAATACCTAAAAGGTTTTTTCTTCCCATACTGTCACTTAATTTGATTGCTATTTAAAATAATAATCTTATCCTTATATATATATATATATATATATATATATATACATCATCATCATTGTTTAACGTCCGTTTTCCATGCTAGCATGGGTTGGACAGTTCGACTGGGGTCCTGGAAGCAAGGAGGCTGCACCACGCTCCAGTCGGATCTGGCAGTGTTTCTACAGCTTGATGCCCTTCCTAACACCAACCACTCCGTGAGTGTAATGGGTGCTTTTTACGTGCCACTTTTTACGCCTCCCCCGGCACAGGTGCTAGGGGAGGCTGGCAGCGGCCATGATCAGACATTGTTTGTTATTCCCTCAGCTGTCACTGTCTTTTTTTTTTTTGTACAGTTCTGAATCACATATATCTATCTGTATATCAGTCTGTCTGTATATATACCTATATTTATATGTGTGTGTGTGCACATGCATGTATATATATATATATATATGTGTGTGTGTGTGTGTACCGTTGGCGATTTTTTCCTCGTCTTCCCTTCCTTGGGTCTTTCTTTTTCCTATGTTTCTGACAAAGAGCTCCGCTCGAATCATTAAATCCTCCTCCTTTCTTTCCTTTCCTGAGCATCCAATAACACTATACTTGTTCCACATCCTCGCGTTGTTGTGTTTTCTCTTTGTGTTTTCATGTTTGGATTAACTATATATATATATAATATATATATATATATATATATGTATATATGTACATGTATGTATGTATATATATGACTGGCTTCTGTGCCGGTGGCATGTAAAAGAATCCCATTGTATATATGTATATATATATATATGTATATATATATATATATATGTGTGTGTGTGTGTGTGTGTGTGTGCATATGTTTGTGTGTCTGTATTTGTCTCCCCAATATCACTTGACAACCGATGCTGGAGTGTTTAACTTAGTGGTTTGGCAAAAGAGACCGATAGAATAAGTACTGGGCTTACAAAGAATAAGTCCTGGGGTCAATTTGCTCGACTAAAGGCGGTACTCCAGCATGGCCGCAGTCAAATGACTGAAACAAGTAAAAGAGTAAAAGAGTAAAGAGTAAAGAGTATATATACAGTGGCGTACGTACACTTTGTTCTCTCTCTATATATATACATATATAACCCTTTAGCAGTTGATCTGTCCAAATCCAGCTCAACTATTCTGTCTATCTTTATGTTCAAACTGGCCAGATCCAGCCTCTCAACACTTTATGGAGAATTCTAAAAGTAACATGGAGCAAAGAGGGGGAGGAGCGAAGTGGTTCATTAGTAAAGATGTGTAGAAGCGGTATGTGGATTTCAAAGAAGGAAGAATTGAAGAACATCAACTAGTTCACGACCAGCTTGTTGCTCAATGTTTAGTGTAGTGATGCAGGGAATGATAGTGACAGTGGCTGTAGTGTGGTAGCAGCAGTAGTGGTAGTGGTGGTGGTATTTCAATCATGTTGGTTTTGTAGTAATGGTGGTAGTGGTGTTAATACTGGTTGCAATGGTATTATATGTGGTTGGTGATTGTGTGGTGATAGTAGTCGTGGTGGTGGAAGGTGGTATTTCAATAATGTGGGTTCTGTAGTAATGGTGGTGGTGGTGGTGGTGGTGGTGTGGTAAAGAGGTGGCAGTGGTGAATTGTATAATAAGATAAAATGATATTTCTCAAAGACATCCAGTCAAAGACACAGCTGCTATTCCATTCCGAATTAAAAATGATAACATGTAATTAGAGTTAATTTGGAGTGGTGGGAGGGGGGGGTTGGTTGGTTGGGGGTGGGGGGCAAGATAAAGGAAATGGTGATCACAAGTAACAGAGATGAAGGTGGTAGTAGTGATGATGATGATGGTTGTGGTGGCAGTGATGGTGATGGTTATGATGACACTGATGATGATGATAATGGTGATGAACCATCCTATCTTTTTCCCCTTTGGGTGGGGAGAAGGGGGAGGGGTTAAAATTTATATTGGATTACAATATCCAATGTCCACCCACCCACTTTTTTTTTTGCTTAAAGACAATAGTGTGTAATTTGCAGGAGATTGAGTTGCTATTATTTCTAGCAGATCAAACGAATAAGTGAAGGACCTCTGGGCTTGAACTTGATTAGCGTTGGAGGTTGTGGTGGTGATGGTGATGACAAGAATGAAGATGGTGATGACAAGAGCGGTGATGATGATGATGACATATCTACTATGATGAGATGACATATATGGATTATATGATACGTTACATGTTACAATATGTAACATCAAATATATTGCATATCAGATATAATATTACATATGTAATATAAGATTCATATCTAATATAATGTAATATTACATATCTAATACATTATAATACAATGTAACATAGATGCAGGCGTGGCTGCAGGGTAAAAGTTTGCTTCCCAACTATATGGTTCCAGGTTCAGTCCCACTGCATAGGATCTTGGGCACTGCCTTTAGTTGAGCAAATCAACCCCAGGACTTATTCTTTGTAAGCCTAGTACTTATTCTATCGGTCTGTTTTGCCGAACTGCTAAGTTACGGGGACGTAAACACACCAGCATCGGATGTCTAGCAATGCTGGGAGAACAAATACAGACACACACACACACACACACACACACACACACACATATATATATACATATATATGACGGGCTTCGTTTAAGGTGTGTAAAATCTAAAAATAAACATAAAGGTAAGTAGATAACACCGATATGATGATGATGATGATGATGAGTGCATAAGATCATCCTTTCAATAGGTTTTTTTTTTTACTGTTCAGTGACAGTCAGAAGAGGGTCACTGGCTTTAATTGAAGAAATCCACACCATGGCAAGGAGCAGTTACTGAACATTCAATTTCAACGGCTATGGCTCAAAAAATTTCATTTCAATTTATGCAACAGGACAACTCCTGATCACAACTCTAGCTCTAACGATAAGCTTCTTCATTTATTTATAACAACAGAACTTGGATGAAATATTCAGATAATTATTAATTAAAAAACCCAAAAAAAACCAAACTCGCCCACCATAACAGTATTGATATTCTAAAACCACTTTGCTAATGCATGTCCATGAGGGGCTCTTCCGCCCCCCCCCCGTCAACCTTCTCCCCACCCCTCCCACATTTCATCCCTTAACACCCATCACTTTCTTTATCACATGAGAACAGAATAGCACATGCTACACTCCCCCACCCCTCGGCTTTACTCCCCCAGTTATCTTTCTTCCCCTGCCTTCTGTTTCCACCAATCACCTCCTTTCTGCATCTTATCTCCCCTCCCTGTGCTGTTCTCCATCATCAACTCCTTGTTTTACCTGTAATCACCCTCAATGTCCCCCCACATATTTACTGCAACCATCATTCCCAAGCCTCTCCTATATTTCTCTCCATCATTTACCACACTCACCTTATCCTGTCCACCCACCGCATCCTGCCCACTCGAAACCCCTATATCATCTCGCCACTCCTAATATCCCTTGAGGGGATGTCCTGACATGTCTCCACCATCACTCTCTTTACTTTATTCTCCAACTCAATCTTCTTTGTTTTCCATGAATACAGCAAGACCCCTATATCCGTTCTCTCTCTATACCTTAAATCTCTCAACTGGCATAAATTCACACCCCACACAATACTACTTCCTCCGTCCCAGCTGAGGAGCTTTTTTCTTGCAAGGTACTTGAGACCCCCATCAATGCCACATAAAAAGCACTGGTGGGTGACGGTACATTCTGTAAAGTGATTGGCATTAGGAAGGGCTCCAGCCATAGAAACCATTCCAAAACAGGCAATGAAACCTGGCACGATTCTGGATTTGCCAGCTCCTGTCAAACAGTCCAATGCATGCCAGCATTGAAAACACATTTCGATGATGATGATGATGACAACGACGACGATGATGATTAGTACTTATCTTCGAAACAGTATAATATTTAAGATTATAGTTATAATATTTTATCTCTGATGTTCTTAAAATATTTTATCTTTAATGTTCTTGAATTAAGTGATGTTGGTTTCTGTTTGTTTTATTATTAGAGTCAATAACTGCATTATGTTAGCTAAAATTTTCATATCTAAACTTCCTAGTTACATGTACCTACACATCCACCTTTTCTGGTGTTCTATCCTATTCTATCTTTTATATTCACCTTCTACTTTACCTCACCTCTCTCTCTCTCTCTCTCTCTCTCTCTCTCTCTCTTTCCTGATAGGGAAACCATGTATCCACCCTCTTCAGAAAGACACCTGCCCCTATCCTTGTATCTTACTTTCTTATCCTTCAATACTATACCTCCACTCAGTTGACCGGTCTCATGTTGCAGGTACTTGGAAACCTCACAGGTGCTAGTGCCACATGAAAAGTACGCTGTACACTCTGTGAAGTGGTTGGCATTAAGGAAGGGCACCCAACAGTAGAAACTGTGCCAAACCAGACA
Organism: Octopus sinensis; assembly: GCF_006345805.1. NCBI lineage: Eukaryota > Metazoa > Mollusca > Cephalopoda > Octopoda > Octopodidae > Octopus > Octopus sinensis. The sequence goes on along the minus strand of NC_043019.1, from coordinate 30,107,328 downwards.
TTGGAACTCAGTGGCAGCCCTCCGACTCATTTTGTTCATGTCAAACCATCTGACCCACACCAGCATGGAAAAAAAGGACTTCGAAGAAGAAGAAGAAGAAGAAGAAGAAAAAGAAGGTGGTGGTGGTGGTGGTGGTGGTGATGATGATGATGATGATGGTGGTGGTGGTGGTGGTGGTGGTGGTGGTGGTGGTGGTGGTGATGATGATGATGATGATGATAATGATGATGATGAAGAAACACATCATTTAAAAGAGCTTCTTTTTATTCATAGATATTTTAGATCATAAGAGATTAAATAAATATAAATAATTTATATCCATGGTGTTTGGTAAGGTGCGTAAGGAGCAGTAAATTTGTGAACCTAACAGCCACCCATCCTCAGATGTAGACAGGAGCACTGGTCTCTGACTTCTACACAGCTCTCCCTTATGCCTCCCAGAAATTGATTGTGCACACCAATGGCCACACCATGACAGATCACTTAAGCTAGTGAGCAAAGCAAAACTAAATTATTATTATTATTATTATTATTATTATTATTATTATTATTATTATTATTATATAAATAGAGGGTATCAGCAATCATGGAAGGATAGTTGTACAGGGGAAGTAACCCCTTAACCCTTTCATTACCTATTTATTTTGAGATGCTCTGTGTTTCTTTCAATTATTTTAAATATAACAAAGAATTTAATAAAATAACTTGGTTATCATTAAGCTAGTGTTAGGAACGTAAATTGTGACTAAGGTTTGGTGGAAGATTTTAATTCGAAACTTATGATGACAAGACATTTGTACTCAGAGCCAGAGGTGGTTTTGGCCGGGTTAGTAACAAAAGGGTTAAATGCATGAAGACCGAAATAGCAGATGAGTTAGACAAACCCAATATGGTGAATTGGTCAGAAGGCATGGCAGCAAGATGTTTGGTACATTAACCCCTTAATGTTCAGATTAATCTGTTAAATGTAATACTTTTTTTTCACTCAAATTGTTTTAAATTAATCATACATTATCTTACAGCTTTGAAGTTTCAATGGTGTGATAGTTTATTCTTAGAATGTCAATGTAGGTTAGGTGTGAGGGGCTGAATATGGCCAGTTTGAATGTAATCATGTAGGATATTTGGGCCGGATATGACTGGCTTAACCCTTTAGTGTTCAGATTATTCTATCAAACATAATGCTTGATTCACATTGATTTGAATTAATCATGCATTATCTCATATCTTCAAGATCTTGATGGTGTAATTACTTAATGTAGAATAACATTGTAGGGTAGGTCTGAGAGCCTGGATCTGGTCAGTTTGAACATAAGACAGAATAACTATTTTGGCCGGATATGGCCGGTTTAAATACTAAAGGGTTAAACATCAAAGGGTTAAGGACATACTCTTGATAGAATATAGACTTGTGACCAGCCTGTATGGAAAGAATTGAGACCCCACTATGAATTTTAGACTATTCAAATACAGCTCCTTAACATTCAACCTGCTGAGAGCAGATGACATCTAAGAATAGGAAAGATATTAATGTTCAGACATAACTTTTCTCTTATCTGTAAATTAAAGTGTATCTGAGCAGTTTAAATTAACATTTTAAGGTGTGAACACAAAACATTTTCACTTTGAAAGGTAAAATTGAAACATTCATGAACAAAATAAATCAAGGAAAACATGCTGTACAAAATGATAAAATTGAAATGTATCCATGGTGATAAGAATTTTGTTTGAAACTAATTCGATTAAATTTGATTAAGCTGAACATAACTGAATATTTGAGATGCACGGAAAAACAGTTCCATGGAAAAACAGTTCCATGGAAAAACAGTTCCATGGAAAAACAGTTCCATGGAAAAACAGTTCCATGGAAAAACAGTTCCATGAAAAAACAGTTCCAGTTTTCTACCAGGCACAGACAATACTAAATGAGATTGGGTTCAAATCTCATTTATTGCTGCAAGGGAACAGGTGAAACATCTTTATTTGAGGGCTCAAGAAGGATTTGCAGATCTGTTATGAAACGCAAGGCTCGAACTTGAGTGTTTCTGGTTGAATATGAAATGAGAAAAGCCAACACTCTTGGAATTAGCAATGACTGTTATCACTTTCTTCTACATATTTATAGGAATCTGCATTTCCAGCTTTAATGGCAATAAAGATAAAATGCCACTCGACTATTAAGAATACAGAAATTCCCATAAGAATATCACTGACAAATATCAAGCCATGTTTTGAAGCATTCTGCCAAAATAATCAAACACATTTTGTCCACTGAAGATATTCATTCATTCACACACACACACACACACATATTGTTAATAGTGAAGTTTTGTGTGATGTAAATCTTATTACTCTATATTTTCCGAGTTTTAACTTGTTACTAATATTTTTTTGTTCGTCTTATTCATTCTATCTACTCTCTTGGTCATATCACCTACAAATGGCCTCAAATCTATCCATATTCTCGAATCTAAAAAGAGATAGCCTCAAATCTATCCATATTCTCGAATCTAAAGAGAGATGGCCTCGAATCTATCCATATTCACAAATTTATCCATATTCCCGCATCTAAAGAGAGATGGCTTTGAATCTATCCATATTCTCGAATCTAAAGAGAGATGGCCTTGAATCTATCCATATTCACAAATCTATCCATGTTCTCGAATCTAAAGAGAAATGGCCTCGAATCTATCCATATTCAACCCTGCCTGCCTACTTTTGCTCTTTATCACTCTACCCCCATCATTCTGCCTATTAATAAAGGCTATCATTAGATCAGTCCATAATCAATCCCTTTCAACCATCACTCTTCCTCATTGTTATCCATCATTTTCTGTCCAATGACTCTCCCCTTTGCCCCTCTTTGACACCTATCATCCTTTCTCTCTCACAACATCATTCATTTTCATATCGCTAACCCTCTCTCTCTCTCTCTCTCTCCCTCTTTCTCACTCACTTCCATCATCTTGTCTCTCCTATCACTCTCCCTTCTCTTATCAAGCCATTTATGTTTTTTTTTTATATTCAATCTCCTTATCAACAACCAGCATGTTACTGCCCCTTCCATTATTACTGCATCCCCTCCCCTCCCACCCTTATATTTCACCCCCACCCCACCCCACCCCACATAATCTCCCTTCTGTTATTATCACATTGCCTACAGCAGCGAGCTGGCAAAATCATTAGCACACCAGGCAAAATGCTTTACACCTTTACATTCTGAGTTCAAATTCCACCAAGGTCAACTTTGTCTTTCATCCTTTTGGGGTCCATAAAAATAAGTACCAGTTGTGCACTGGGGTTGACGTAATTGACCAGCCACCCTCCTCTAACATTTCCGGCCTTGTGTCTATTGTAGAAAGGATTATTACCACCTTTACTACCCTCCCACCCCATCTCTTCCTCCTCCTCCATCATAATCCCTCTTCTATTATATTATTATTATTATTATTATTATTATATTATTATTATTGTTGTTGTTGTTGT
>NC_043019.1:30043842-30098842 GCF_006345805.1 Octopus sinensis | reverse complement strand
ATCACCTGGCAATTGATAGATATGCGTTGTAAGAGTATTGGTCTGTAAGCTTGTTTCCTTTTTTTTTTTTTTTTGTTGTCTCAACTTTGTGTTTAAAATCTACTGTATTTCCTGGCATACAAGTCAAAGTTTTCAGACCAAAATTTGCAGCCTAAAATGGTTAGTTGACTTATACACAAAGATGGTTTTGGAGGACCAAAAATCCCATGTGAAATGCAGCAGGATTTGTAAAGATAATGACACCATTTGAATGTTTACACTAGATACTACATCAGCTTGTATGTCAGGAAATACTGTATGTATGTTTGTATGAGCCAATGAAGGAAACTTCTGTATGATTGTTAGACCTGCTAGAAATAGCAAAAAAGATTTATTTCAAATTGCAGCCTGCTGTCTTATATATGTACGTACCATATTTTCTAGCCTACAAGTTCAATCTTTCAGAGCAAAATTTAAAGCCAAAAGAATGGCAGGTTGACTTAAACACCAAGACAACATTGAAGAATCAAAAATTCCATGTGAAATGCAATGGGATTTGGAAAGATAGTGATGATGTCTGAATTTTTACATTACATGTTTACACTATATACTATATTGTGTTGTATGCCAAAAAATAATGTCTGTATATATGAGCCAATAAAAGAAATCTCTAACTGGTTGCAAGAACTGTTAGAAATAGCAGCTAAAACTGTTTTAGATCATACCCTTCTGTCTTATATATGTACATACTGTATTTTCCAATATACAATTTGAAATTTGCAAACCTAAAGTTACAACCAAGAAAGGTAGGTATATTTATGCACCCAGACAACTTTGGAGGACCAATTTTCCATGTAGCATGGCCTAGTGGTTAGAGCAGTGGACTCGCGGTTGAGGGATCGCAGGTTTGAATCTCAGACCAGGCGATGTGTGTGTTTTTGAGCGAAACACCTAAGCTCCATGCGGCTCCGGCAGAAGGTAATGGTGAACTTCTGATGACTCTTTTGCCACATCTTTCTCTCACTCTTTCCTCCTGCATCTTGCAGCTCACATGCGATGGACCGGCATCCTGTCCAGGTGGGGAACCTATACGCCAAGGAAACCGGCCTTTATGAGCCAGGCATGGCTCGAGAAAGAACAAACAAACAAAACAAACATGTAGCAGGATTTGTAAAGATAATGATGATTTTTGAATGTTTACACTACAAGCTTACACTACATACTACATGGACTTGTATGCCAGATAATATGGGGTGTATTGTGTTCAAAAACTTTAATTTTCATTTCATATCAAGCATTTAGTGATAGGTGTCAAATGAGCCTATGACTTGGTCACTGTATTTCTCATGTTGTAATTAACAAGTGAGTGTCTGTGCAAACCGAGTGGAATAAATACCACAAGGTATGTTTCTTTGACACATCTGTTTATTAGCAACTCTCTTACTCATGCATGCATGCACACATGCACACACACATGTGCATGTATGTATTTGTATATACAATAGCAGTGTGGAAGATATATATTAGCCATTCCAAAACAAGCAAAGAAATGTTAACTCCACTTAAGCATTTATTACTCCCGTTGCAGGAATCATGTCAGTGACCAGGTTGCAGTTCATGTGACGAAAATTTTGATACATCGTCATCATCTTCATCATCATCATCGTTTAACATCTATTTTCCATGCTAGCATGGGTTGGAAGGTTCGACTGGAGTCTGGGAAGCCAGGAAGCTGCACCAGGCTCCAGTCTGATCTGGCAGTGTTTCTACAGCCCTTCCTAATTCCAACCACTCCGTGAGTGTAGTGGGTGCTTTTTACGTGCCACGGCCACAGATGCCAGGGGAGGCTAGCAGCGGCCACGATTGGTTGGTGCTTTTTATGTGCCACTGGCACAAATGTTTAAGTGAAGTTCAGTTTTATATGTGTGTTTTTGAGTGGCTAATATATCTTCCACACTGCAATCATTTTAGTTTCAACACATGGTCTTGGATCAAATCACTTGTCTAGCAAATACACTGCCTAAATAAATAAATGAACGGGATTATGTATGTATGTTTCGCGCGGCTGGAGAATCCAATGGACATGTTGGACAACATCTCAATGGGTTGCTGGGAATACATGGAGGTTATGACTTTTGGTTCCAGAAATGAGGAGAGAATAAGGTAGAAAGAGCTCTGTGATGCAAATGACTTGATGACCTGCAACACTAACTTCAGGAGACCAACCAGAAACCTGATCATCTTCCAGTGACAAGACGGATGGACTCACATTCTCACCAGAAAGCAGAACAAACAAATGCTTGTAAAGACAAAGTCTTTTCCTGGTGAAGAATGTACAACCCAATGCAAATTAGTGCTTAGTAACTTCAATTGTAGAGCTAGAGGCACAAACCAAACAACAAAAGGGACATATGGTCCTTTTCTAATAACTAAATTTAAAAAAACAATTTTCACAAATACACCAGATATGCACACTTCCATACTCATGCAGTAGGAATATCCAGACACCAGCAGTCTGGTATCTGGTGTTGCTTATAATTTTCTCTTTATTTGCCAGACACCAAGGTACCACAAACATTCTGTTCAATTACACTGTTGAAATACAGATTGTGATTTCTACTATCTCTATCTGATGTCACCACTGTAGCAATAACAATATCAACAACACCATGTAACCTGCCTTGACTAGTAGCAGCCCAATCTCAAATAGCTATCTTGAACTTTCTCCATTCGGTTATCTAAGCCTGAAGAGCTAGGCTCATTTTATGAGCTTACAAAATTTTAAGGTACATGAAGAGGAATTAAACTGTTATTAAATAATAAAAATACAATTTTCCAAATATTCCTTAGGGAGATAGATATACCTTACTTTTTGTTTGCAGTAAGCAGTTACATTGTAAACCCTGATTTTGAAACACCACGAACCTGTGACATTTTATCAAATATTTCAAGAGTAAATGATTTTGTTTTCACGGCCCTTTCAGAGTCATACAGTGACGGAGTAGCTACAGAAGTATCAAACAGAACAAAAACATAACAGACAATGAAACACTATCAGTAATTGGATAACCAAAAGGAGTAAAAGAATTTAGTTAGCAACACATCAATGCCAGAAAAAAACAATTGAAAATAAATAATACAACCGTCAGATTTTTGGCTTTTTGGTTTTTCTTTAACAGAATACAAGATAGCAGTGGATCAATACTGTAGAAATAATATCATCTTTTAAAATACAAATAAGACAAGATAATATTTTCTGGCTAACCTTGTATGCATCTGGCGCTGGAGTTGATCAATTTCCTTCTGCAGAAAAGACACAACGGCTCTGTTGGCTTCGAGTTCTTCTTCAACAGATGATAAATCATCTTTCAGTGCCAGATTTTCAAATTCAGACTGAAATTACAACACAAACAATGTTTACTTATTTGTAAGAAAAAACAGGCTATAAATACACACACACGCAAACGTATATATATATATATCTATGTATGCATATATATATACAAGTGCATATATATATACACTTGTGTATATATATGCATATGTATAAATATATATATATGTATATACATATGTATAAATATATATATATACACTTGTATATATATATATAATACATGTGTATATATGTATATTTATACATATATGTATGTGTATATATGTATATATATATATATGTATATATATATAATACAGTGTACATTTAAACACATAAGGAATCCACACATGGGATTCAGCACCCTAGAAAGAACAGCTAGGTTATATAACCACAAAATTAGGGATAAAATCTGACAGGAACGAAATGAAAAAATAAAAACATTTTATATATATATATATATATATATATATATATATATTTAAGTCAAAGAATTAAAGTAAGTTAGCCTACACATTGTTAAATTTCATTTAGAAATTCTCCCTGAGGATATACACAATTCATTGGTTTTGTATACAGAATTTTATTTCTGAAATTAAGGAATTGTGTATGGAAACAGCTGTAGATAGGAATTTCTATGTTCGTGGCCGTTGCCAGCCTCGCCTGGCCCCCGTGCCAGTGGCACATAAAAAGCACCATCCGATCGTGGCCGTTTGCCAGACTCGTCTGGCACGTAAAAAGCACCCACTACACTCATGGAGTGGTTGGCGTTAGGAAGGGCATCCAGCCGTAGAAACATTGCCAGATCAAACTGGGCCTGGTGCAGCCTTCTGGCTTCCCAGACCCCAGTTGAACCGTCCAACCCATGCTAGCATGGAAAGCGGATGCTAAACGATGATGATGATGAATTTGAATTTCTTTAGATAAAAACATCTGTATGAAAAGTTTTTTCCATATATACATACATACATACACATGTCATCGTCATCATCATCATCATTTCCGTGCTTGCATAAGTCAGATGGAGTTGGCTGAGACAGATTTTCTATGGTTAGATACCCTTCCTGCTACTGACTCTCCTCTTTCCAAGTAAGGCAATATTTCACCAAGACAGGAAATGAACAACACTGCTTGTATAACAGTGATGCTCATTTACAATCATAAGAGGATGTCAAGACAAGGATACACACACACAAACATGCAGAGGCACACATGTACAGGCATACATACACGCACACACATATATGGAACAGTTTTCATTCAGCTTGCTTCCACCGAATCTATTCACAAGGCTTTGGTGTGCCCAGGGCTATAGCAGAGGACACTTATCCAAGATGCTGGACAGTAGAATTGAACCAAAACCACAATATTGGGAAGCAAGCTTCTTAACCACATGGTCACACTTGCATCCATTGCATTAATATCAAAAGAAAACAGATGGGAGGGTCATGGCTGCAATGTATTTGATCATGACATGCATGAAAAGAACGGACATTAAAGCAATGATGAAAATGATGATGATAATGATATATATAAATATGTGTGCTGGAAAATAATGTGTGTATGTATGAACCAATGAAAGAAACCCCTACATAGTTGCTAAACCGGTTAGAAATTTCAGCTAAATCTCTTTCAAATTCCATCTCTCTGTCTTATATATGAACTTACCATATTTCCAGGCATACAAGTTGAACTTTTCAAATCAAAATTTACAGCCCCCCAAAAAAAGACAGGCTGACTTATATATCAAGATGACTTTGGAGATGACTTAAGACAGCAAGCTGGCAGAAATCTTAGCACGCCAGGCAAAATGCTTAGCGGTATTTCGTCTACTGCAACGTTCTGAGTTCAAATTCCGCCGAGGTCAACTTTGCCTTTCATCCTTTCGGGGTCGATTAAATAAGTACCAGTTACGCACTGGGGTTGATATAATCGATCTAATCCATTTGTCTGTCCTTGTTTGTCCTCTCTGTGTTTAGCCCCTTGTGGGTAGTAAAGAAATAGGCATTTCCTCTGCCGTTACGTTCTGAGTTCAAATTCCGCCAAGGTCGACTTTACCCTTTCATCCTTTCAGGGTCGATAAATTAAGTACCAGTTATGTACTAGGGTCGATGTAATCGACTTACTGCCCTTGTTTGTCCCCTCTATGTTTAGCCCCTTGTGGGCAATAAAGAAATAAGATGACCAAAAATTCTATGTGAACTGCAACAGGATTTGGAAAGATAGTGACAATGTTTGAACGTTTACACTGCATATTTACATTGTATGCTACATTGACCTGTATGCAGCAAAAATACAGTAGACTAAAATGCTTAACTACAACTGCAAGATTTAGTAGAATAATCAGCAGTAAAGTGAAAATAGGACTTTAGTGAATGAACAAGGAGTGGCAAAGCAAATTAATTGAATGACAAGGGAAAAAATATTGAAGAAGGCTTTTTGCATGGAATAGAAATAGTAAAGTGCACACTAGCATAATACAGAAAGCAAAGAAATTTTAATTAATTAGAATTATGCCCTCAATAATGAAAGCATTTAATGATTAATTTTGGTGAGCATAGTAAATACAGCTTTGGTGTAAAAGCAAATCAGAATTCATTTTGGTAAGGTCATGAAGTCATTAGTTGTTATGGGGATTTTTTTTTTTCTTAAAGAGGAAGGGCAGTAGTTTTGGCGTCTCTCATGGCATTCGTTAGGTGGTGAATTGACAGAGCCATCAGAGCATCAGATGCTGTATTTCGTTTCTGGCTCTCTGCATTCAAGTTCAAATCCTACTCAGGCCAGCTACACCTTTTATCCATCTATATGGATAGGTGTGGGGTTGATAAACAAAATACCTATTTCTTTATTACCCACAAGGGGCTAAACACAGAGGGGACAAACAAGGACAGACATAGGTATTAAGTCGATTACATCGACCCCAGTGCGTAACTGGTACTTAATTTATCGACCCCGAAAGGATGAAAGGCAAAGTCGACTTTGGCGGAATTTGAACTCACAATGTAATGCAGACAAAATACCGCTAAGCATTTCGCCCGGCGTGCTAAAGTTTCTGCCAGCTTGCCGCCTTTACACAAAATACCAGTCAAGTACTTGGATTGAGTTCACTTCTGTCTTTCTCAGTATCAGCTATGTGAAAGAACCAAAAAAGGGCTGTTTTTATTGAGGCTCCAAGAATCTTTCATCACCATAATGTGGACACGACAACAATGAATCTCTATGACAAATGGAATGAAATGAGCAAATTATTCTCAGACCAGCCAGAGATATTGCCTGAATCTATACAACACAATAAGAAATGCGGCTGCTCTGTGAAAAATGTAATCATATCAAGTGAAGTACTTATATGTATGGTCTCTCAGTCATGAACAGCCCATCCATTTTTTAATGTTTTTGACATTAGGGTTTGTGGAATATTTGGCTGCTATCTTCAGCAAGTCAAGTTACCATGCAGAGACTATTTCATTAAGTAGCCTCTACATGTTCACTTTTGAGTGGATTTGATAGACAGAAACTGTTGTGTATGTGTGTGTGTGTGTGTGTGTGTGTGTCTGTGTGTGTATGTATATATATATATATATCACGTGACCGACCAGACCATCAGATGTTGTTACACATCACTGGTCACAATGCGTTCGCATTGTGTTAGCCTTCGAATGACGCCACCCCACTGGTTAAGTGAGCAGGCCAACAGAAGAAAGAGTGGGAGAAAGTGTGGTGAAAGAGTACAGCAGGGATCGCCACCATCCCCTGCTGGAGCCACGTGGAGCTTTTTAGGTGTTTTTGCTCAATAAACACTCACAACGCTCGGTCTGGGAATCGAAACCGCAATCCTACGACCGCGAGTCCGCTGCTCTAACCACTGGGCCATTGCGCCTCCACATATACACATATATATATACATATACACACACACACACACATATATATATATATATATATATATGCACAGATGTAGCTGTGTGGTAAGGGCTTTGCTTCCTAACCGCATGGTTCTGGGATCAGTCTCACTGCATGGCACTTTGAGCCAGTGTCTTCTACTATAGCCTCAGACCAATCGAACTCTGAAGAGTGGATTTGGTAGACAGAAACTAAAAGAAACCTGTTATGTGTGTGTGTGGGTGTGTGTAAAAGTAAGAATCAAAGATCAAGGTGCAGGAAGTTAGTAAGCATTAAGCAGTCTGGAGAAGGTATAAAAAACAACTTTCAGGAACAATAGTAGTTTGTTGGTGTAGAACAGTGCTTTTCAAACTTTTTGCTGGAGCGGAACCCCAAGGAAACATTCCACTGGCTCGAGGAACCCCTGTGCAATAATTTAATAGTCTTATGCACACATATCTGCACAGGAGAATTAAAAATTACTGCCAATTTTAGCAGTTTTGTCACTTCCTGCGGAACCCCTGGACTGTACTGGCGGAACCCTAAGGTTCTGCGGAACCCTGGTTGAAAACCACTGGTGTAGAAGGTTGTGAATTTTTTCCCATATTAAGGTTCGATAAGCTGAAAAAATTGTTTTATAGCTTACAGTTAGCAGAAGGGGGTTATTGTACATGTGAATACAAATGCAAAATTAGGGAATGAAGAAGAGAAAATCCAAACTACATATGCTTCATAGCTAGTAGAAGCTCGGTAGTAGTAATTATGGAAGTCAACATGGGATCGCTGGACAACAATGTAAACGTCTTTTGATTAAGGTATCTTTGGCCCAACAAGTAGCTAGCGGATTAGCCTTCGTTTAGATAATTCATTACTACTTCCAAGGTTCTGCTAGCTATAAAACATATATAGCCTGGATTTTATCCACTACATTCCTTAATTTTGTATATATATATATACAGTTGAACCGTCCAACCCATGCTAGCATGAAAAGCGGACGCTAAATGATGATGATTATGATGATGATATATATATATATATATATATATATATATATATATACTGTGTGGGTGGCACGTAAAAAGCACCCACTACACTCACAGCGTGGTTGGCGTTAGGAAGGGCATCCAGCTGTAGAAACACTGCCAGATCAGACTGGGCCTGATGCAGCCTTCTGGCTTCACAGATCCCAGTTGAACCGTCCAACCCATGCTAGCATGGAAAGCGGACGCTAAATGATGATGATGATGATGATGATATATATACATATATATATAACTTATAAATAAGGGCAAACGAAAAAATTTCAATTGCCAAATATGCCAAAAATTGGACATATTGTCCATTACCATATAATTTTTCACAATACGCATGCTCCTCGAAAAAAAGCTGACAGAAATTTCTAAAAATTCCATTATTACCGTATCGGACCGATTTCAGGGTTAGTTCATAAGAACCCTCCCTTTGTCAGTAGGTATTTTTTAATATGCTGGCCACTGATAAAATTTTTTTTCGAAAAAAAAAAAAATTATCCTAATTATATATATATATATATATATATATATATATAATATATATATATATATGCACAGATGTAGCTGTGTGGTAAGGGCTTTGCTTCCTAACCGCATGGTTCTGGGATCAGTCTCACTGCATGGCACTTTGAGCCAGTGTCTTCTACTATAGCCTCAGACCAATCGAACTCTGAAGAGTGGATTTGGTAGACAGAAACTAAAAGAAACCTGTTATGTGTGTGTGTGGGTGTGTGTAAAAGTAAGAATCAAAGATCAAGGTGCAGGAAGTTAGTAAGCATTAAGCAGTCTGGAGAAGGTATAAAAAACAACTTTCAGGAACAATAGTAGTTTGTTGGTGTAGAACAGTGCTTTTCAAACTTTTTGCTGGAGCGGAACCCCAAGGAAACATTCCACTGGCTCGAGGAACCCCTGTGCAATAATTTAATAGTCTTATGCACACATATCTGCACAGGAGAATTAAAAATTACTGCCAATTTTAGCAGTTTTGTCACTTCCTGCGGAACCCCTGGACTGTACTGGCGGAACCCTAAGGTTCTGCGGAACCCTGGTTGAAAACCACTGGTGTAGAAGGTTGTGAATTTTTTCCCATATTAAGGTTCGATAAGCTGAAAAAATTGTTTTATAGCTTACAGTTAGCAGAAGGGGGTTATTGTACATGTGAATACAAATGCAAAATTAGGGAATGAAGAAGAGAAAATCCAAACTACATATGCTTCATAGCTAGTAGAAGCTCGGTAGTAGTAATTATGGAAGTCAACATGGGATCGCTGGACAACAATGTAAACGTCTTTTGATTAGGTATCTTTGGCCCAACAAGTAGCTAGCGGATTAGCCTTCGTTTAGATAATTCATTACTACTTCCAAGGTTCTGCTAGCTATAAAACATATATAGCCTGGATTTTATCCACTACATTCCTTAATTTTGTATATATATATATACAGTTGAACCGTCCAACCCATGCTAGCATGAAAAGCGGACGCTAAATGATGATGATGATGATGATGATGATATATATATATATATATATATATATATATATACTGTGTGGGTGGCACGTAAAAAGCACCCACTACACTCACAGCGTGGTTGGCGTTAGGAAGGGCATCCAGCTGTAGAAACACTGCCAGATCAGACTGGGCCTGATGCAGCCTTCTGGCTTCACAGATCCCAGTTGAACCGTCCAACCCATGCTAGCATGGAAAGCGGACGCTAAATGATGATGATGATGATGATGATATATATACATATATATATAACTTATAAATAAGGGCAAACGAAAAAATTTCAATTGCCAAATATGCCAAAAATTGGACATATTGTCCATTACCATATAATTTTTCACAATACGCATGCTCCTCGAAAAAAAGCTGACAGAAATTTCTAAAAATTCCATTATTACCGTATCGGACCGATTTCAGGGTTAGTTCATAAGAACCCTCCCTTTGTCAGTAGGTATTTTTTAATATGCTGGCCACTGATAAAATTTTTTTTCGAAAAAAAAAAAAATTATCCTAATTAATATATATATATATATATATATATATATATATATGTGAAGGCCTGTTGAGGCAAGTGAAAATCAAAATGAAATCAAAACAAATCAAATCAAATCAAATCAAATAAATCAAAATAGATGAACATTAATGGAATTGTATCTTTGTGGTACCAGTGCCGGTGGCACACAAGAAAACCATCCGAACATGGCCGTAGCCAGTACCGCACCGACTGGCCTCCGTGCTGTGGGCACATAACAAACACCATCCGATCGTGGTCGTTCGCCAGCCTCATCTGGCACCTGTGTCGGTGGCACATAAAAACACCATCCAAAGACCCGGCAAGACTAGTCAGGCCATAACCTGTGGCCCCTACCTGGGACGTAGTCAGTCCACCTGTGCATACCTTCCTTCTTGTGACACTTGTGAAGACCTGTTGAGGCAAGTGAAAATCAAAACAAATCAAAATAGATGAACATCAATGGAATTTGTATCTTTGTGGTACCAGTGCCGGTGGCACGTGGCACACAAGAAAACCATCCGAACGTGGCCGTAGCCAGTACCGCATCGACTGGCCTCCGTGCTGTGGGCACGTAACAAACACCATCCGATCGTGGCCGTTTGCCAGCCTCATCTGGCACCTGTGTCGGTGGCACATAAAAACACCATCCGAGCATGGCCGTCTGCCAGCCTCGTCTGGCACCTGTGTCGGTGGTGGCACATAAAAACACCATCCGAGCGTGGCCATTTGCCAGCCTCGTCTGGCACCTGTGTCGGTGGCACATAAAATCACCCACTACACTCTCGGAGTGGTTGGCGTTAGGAAGGGCATCCAGCTGTAGAAACACTGCCAGATCTGACTGGACTGGTGCAGCTTTCGGGCTCCCCAGACCCCAGTTGAACCGTCCAACCCATGCTAGCATGGAAAGCGGACGTTAAATGATGATGATGATGATGATGATGATAATTAAGAGAAATAACTTCTATTAAGTAACTCAATAGTGAAAGACACTATCCATACCATATAGAAAAAATTAAATATACTATAATAAATATTATTTAAAAAATCACTAAATTAAATAAACATTAAATTGACTAAAGGCTTGAAAGGACGAAAGGCAAAGTTGACCTTGGCGGAATTTGAACTCAGAATGTAGCAACAGGTGAAATACCGCTAAGCATTTCGTCCAGTGTGCTAACAATTCTGCCTGCTCACAAACTTAATAATAATAATAATAATCATCCTTTCCACGATAGGCACAAGGTATGAAATTTGGGGGGAGGGGTAAATTGATTACATTGACTCCAGTATGTAGCTGGTACTTATTTTACCTACCCCAAAAGGATGAAAGGCAAAGTTGACCTCGACAGAACTTGAACTCAGAACATAAGGATGGACGAAATACCACTAAGCATTTTGCACAGCATGCTAACGATTCTGCCAGCTCACTGCCTTAATAATAATAATAATAATAATAATAATAATAATAATAATAATAAATTGCCCTGATGCAGTACCAGGCAGTGGCTCTCGTGGCTTCTAATCTTAACTGATTGGAAGTGTTATCATGTACATTGTTTTGTTTTGGTATAAAAGATGGGCTACAGCAAATATTCTGCTCAATACCACAGATTTGCTTGTCAGTTGTTTGACCTTAACCAGTTGAGCATGTCCCTTAGTGGCTGACGATATGTGCATCTCTGATCACGAGCAGAAGTAGTGGGGGAGCATCATAGCCATGTGTTGAGAGGTATTCTTTGGGGTTTGAATAATTCACCTCTGGAAACATGGGTGTTTCATTCAACATCCTTAAATAACCCTTATTCAGGGACCTTTTGAGCGGGATGGGCTACTCAACCTGAAGAAAATTCTAACTGGGTCCCACCTGCAAGGTCATGTACTGTTTATCTTGATATGAGATCACCATGTCACGCACATATGGTTGTGATGCATGTGCCTAGTGTACCCTTATCAGACGGGTAGTCATGATGGGTATACTGGGCTTCGTATATTTTACCCCAGTGTCACTTTGATGGCATGAACTACTCTTTCACTCAATAATAATTATTATTATTATGATGATGATTATAATTAATAATAATAAAGATTTTTACTAAATTCTTCAATAATTTCAAAATTGATTGAAATGAAAGTTCATTTCAATAGAAATATGATAACAAAAGCCACATTCCGTTATATAATCACAGAAGTGGTCATAGCTGGACTGCCTCTGATCACAGGTCAGCTAGATCAAAGGTGACCTAAAGTTATTCAAGAATTAATTCCAACCAAATAAAATCAATATTATATTTGCTGCAAAGAAAAAAGCAAGCTATAATGATGTCAGAAATATGCAGGGTAATACATAAAACGATTTGTACGATTCCACCATAAATTTACAACTCATAACTATTGAAACAAGGATTATCAATAACAGACTACAGTAAGACTATCGCTATATGGTCTGTTGCAGCAGTGATAGCAGCAGCAGCAACAGCAGTAAAGTTCATTTACAGATATTCTATAAAGTGACCTCTATTGATGTGTTATGCACATCATGGCTAGTAATATATTTGGCAAATATAAGGCAGAGAACTGGCAGAACTGTTAGCACACCGGGCAAAATGCTTTGTGGAATTTTGTCCGTTTTTATGTTCTGAGTTCAAATTCGGCTGAGGTTGACTTTGCCTTTCATCTTTTCGGGGTGGATAAAATAAGTACCAGTTGAGCCCTGGGGTGGATGTAATCAGCTTAACCCCTCCTTCTCTGAAATTGCTGGCTTGAGCCCAAATTTGAAAGCAATGTCTTTGCCAAATTTTGAAGATCAATTCATCTTTTGCGTATTATACACAAGGTTTAGGTTTTTCAGAGGTACAGCCCCCTAAAAATCCCCTGCGTATTATACTCAAGGGTGGACAATACTTGAGGATTTACGGTAAGTTGAAAGGCAAGCTACTATAAATCGGCACAAACTTTCTGGACAACCCAATATTTCAACCAAGTCAAGGAACAAAGCATGTGCCTCTTTTATTGGGTTTGATTAACAGTTGTTATTTAAATCCAGGTCAGTCTTGATCCAGCAGACCTATAATTATTCTGTGACCTTTTCTATTATTTTCAGAAATAGTGTACATATATGTGTGTATACATGTACATGTGGGCATGCATACATACATGTAAACATACATACATACATGCAAACATACATACATATATAAATTACATACATACATACATTACATACATACATACATGCATACATACATACATTACATACCTACCTACCTACCTACTTACCTACATACATTACATACCTACCTACCTACTTACCTACATACATTACATACCTACCTACCTACTTACCTACATACATACATACATACATTACATACATACATACATGCATACATACATACATTACATACATACATACATGCATACATACATACATTACATACATGCATACATTACATACATACATACATACATACATACATACATACATACATACATGCATACATACATACATACATTACATACCTACCTACCTACCTACCTACATACATACATTACATACCTACCTACCTACTTACCTACATACATACATACATTACATACATACATACATGCATACATACATACATTACATACATACATACATACATACATACATACATACATACATACATTACATACCTACCTACCTACCTACCTACCTATCTACCTACTACCTACCTACATACATACATACATACATACACACATACATACATACACACATACATACATACATACATACATACATGTGTGTGTTTGTATAAGACTGCATTGTCAATGTGTCCTTCCTTGTAAAAGATAAAGATAAGTTAAAATGTAGCCTGAGGGAAGTTTAGTTGCTAATTAGACATGTTGATTAGAAATAATTACACAGTGAGACAAATGGATATGTAAATTAGTATTAACATATTTAAACGAAAGGAGCATTAAAAGGTTAATTAGAAATAATTGTATGTCGAGACAGACATGTTAGTTAAATTAATGTTAATGTATTTAACCCTTCGGTATTCAGGTTACTCTGTCAAATGTAATGTTTGTTTATTCACATTGTTTGGAATATATCGGGCATTATCTCATAGCCAAGGAATTCCAATGATGTGATTGTTTACTTTAAGAAGGACATTATAGGGCAGGTGTGCGGGGGGACTGGATTCTACTTCCTGCTTAACGGAAGAGGCTTGTCTTGCCTCATTGGTGCTGGTGCCAAACAAAATGCACCCAGTACACTCTGTAAAGTGGTTGGCATTAGGAAGAGCATTCGGCCATAGAAACCATGCCAAAGCAGATAGAAGAGCAGTGGTTTTCAATCAGGGTCCATTTGGCCCTTGGGGATCCATAGCAGATTTTACTGTTAAAATTTATGCGCAACAGGAGTATAGGCGTAGGAGTGGCTGTGTGGTAAGTAGCTTGCTTACCATCCACATGGTTCTGGGTTCAGTCCCACTGCGTGGCACCTTGAGCAAGTGTCTTCTACTATAGCCTCGGGCCAACCAAAGCCTTGTGAGTGGATTTGGTAGATGGAAACTGAAAGAAGCCCATCATATATGTGTGTGTGTGTGTATATATATATATATATATATATATGTATGTATGTATGTGTGTGTGTGTGTGTATATTTGTGTATCTGTGTTTGTCCTCCAACATCGCTTGACCACTGATGCTGGTGTGTTTACTAAGTCCCTGTAACTTAGTGGTTCAGCATAAGAGACCGATAGAATAAGTACTGGGCTTACAAAGAATAAGTCATGGGGTTGATTTGCTTGACTAAAAGCCAGTGCTCCAGCGTGGCCACAGTCAAAAGACTGAAACGAGTAAAAGAGTAAAAGAGTAATTCCTAATAACATTATTTACAATTGACGGAATTCCTAATAATATTTAATTATAAAAATACAGTAGGATTTTTTATATATATACATAGAATGGCTATGGATGTCCAGTAGAGTCAAATAATCTCTTGTACTTACTGAAAATAAATGAAAATACTATACTCTTTTCTGCTCTTGGCACAAGGACCGAAATTTTTGAAGAAGGGGGCCAGTCAATTAGATCAACCATAGTACACAACTGGTACTTAATTTATCGACCCTGAAAGGATGAAAGGCAAGGTTGACCACAGCAGCATTTGAACTCAGAACGTAAAGACAGACAAAATACCTATTTCTTTACTACCCACAAGGGGCTAAACACAGAGAGGACAAACAAGGACAGACAAACGGATTAAGTCGATTACATCGACCCCAGTGCGTAACTGGTACTTAATTTATCGACCCTGAAAGGATGAAAGGCAAAGTCGACCTCGGCGGAATTTGAACTCAGAACATAAAGACAGACAAAATACCGCTAAGCATTTCACCCGGCATGCTAACGATTCTGCCAGCTCGCCACCTTAATGGAAATATTATATTAGTCATCAACTAAGTTTGTTCTTTACCCATTGCATATTTATTTTGAATTACCTTTGTAACCCATTAACATTCAGATAACTCTGTCAAATGTAATTCTTATTTATTTATATTGTTTTGAATTAATCGTGTATCATCTAACAGCTTTGACATTTTGATGTACTGTTTGTTCATTTTTATAATGGCATGGCAGGGTAGATCAATGGATTTAGATCTGGCCAGTTTGAATACAATGCAAGTAAAATATTTGGGCCTGATATGGTCAGTGTAAATGCTAACGGGTTAAGATTTTCAAAGCTCTTTCTGCATTAAATATGTCAACACTAACTTAGCTATTGTTTTTCCATGCAGATGACATCTCTGAGTTATTTATTTTCTAACATGTCATTTTTATAATGCCATGGCAGGGTAGATCAGTGGGATTAGATCTGGCCAGTTTGAACACAATGCACGTAAGATATTTGGGCCTGATACGGTCAGTGTAAATGCTAACGGGTTAAGATTTTCAAAGCTCTTTCTGCATTAAATATGCCAACACTAACTTAGCTATTGTTTTTCCATGCAGATGACATCTCTGAGTTATTTATTTTCTAACAAGTATTGAACAAGCAAATGAAGTGATTAAAGGAATCTATGTTAAGATAGGGAATGAAGACAGCAAAGGTGGCTTCAGGCTTTGAGATAATATTTACCCAGCAAATGAAAAATATAATTTGGTGGGGAAATATAAGAGAATGGGGAGGGGAAATACTGGTAGGTGATTAAATTATCTCTGAAAATGTTGGGGCCAAATATATAGATATATATCCTCATGATCATATATACAGCTAAAGCAGTGATTGCAAATAAGGGAATACACAAATTTCTTTTTACACACACACACACACAAATATATGCACATGATGTATATACACACTCACACTAATGTATGTGTATATATGCATGTATGTAAATGTAAATATGCAAGTACATTTCAATCATCATCATCATCATCAATATATATATATATTATATATAATATAATATATATTTTATACATATATATGATATATATATGTATATATGTATGTAAGTATGAAATATATTATATATATATATATATATATATATATATATATATATATTATATATATATATATATATTTTATACATATATATATTATATATATGTATATGTTTTTGTTTTTGTGTCTTCGCTTCTCATTGTGTTCAATGTTTTATGTCCTATACTCATATATGCATGTATATATACATATATATATGTAGGTATGTACATATATGTATGTATATATGCATATATTCGTATATTATTTATATCATTATATATCATATATCGTAAATGAAATATATATATATATATATATATATATATATATATACGTACATGCACACACATATGTTTATATACATATATCTCTTTATCTAATCTTTCTATGACATTGAATTGAATTGGCTTTGTGACAATGATTATAAAGAAGCTAGTCAATAGGAACGAATCCATGGAGTTAGGTTAGGTTCTCTTATTGTCCACTTTAAATCTTTCTCTGTTATATGGAAATATGATTGCATTTCATCATGCATATTGGGTGTCTCTGCTGCCTTACCACATCTTTCTCTCTCTCGCTCTCTTGCTCTCTTTTTTTTTTTTTTTGTACTCATAGCTATAACTAATATGCATAGCTGTGTTGTAGAAGCAGTCGTATAATTTTTATACACCAAGTGATGGTGATGGTGATGCTTCTGCTGATCGTGAATGCAAAAGCAATAAGAAGATGATGATGATGATGGTGATTAGGTGATGATGATGTGATGATGACAATGATGATGATATGATGAAAATGATGCTGCTGCTGCTGCTGACGATGATGATGATGACAATGATGATGATGATGATGATGATGATGATGATGATAATGCAATGATGATCATGACAGTGACAATGATGATGATGACAATGATGACTGATGATGGAAGTCTCCGAGCTGGCAGAATCGTTAGCAAGCCGGGTGAAATGCTTAGTGGTATTTCGTCTGCCGCTATGTTCTGAGTTCAAATTCCGCCGAGGTCGACTTTGCCTTTCATCCCTTCAGGATCGATAAATTGAGTACCAGTCATGCACTGGGATCGATGTAATCGACTTAATCCCTTTGTCTGTCCTTGTTTGTCCCCTCTATGTTTAGCCCCTTGTGGGCAATAAATAAAAAAGAAACATTAGCATACTGGGTGAAATGCTAAGCAGTATTTCGTCTGTCACTACGTTCTGAGTTCAAATTCCGCCGAGGTCGACTTTGCCTTTCATCCTTTCAGGGTCGATAAATTAAGTACCAGTTACACACTGGGATCGATGTAATCGACTTAATTCCTTTGTCTGTCCTTGTTTGTCTCCCTCAGTGTGTAGCCCCTTGTGGGCAATAAAGAAATATATGAAATATGATGACTGATGATGATGGTGATGTTGATGATGGTGATGAAGAGGATGCTGATGATGATGAATGAGATGACTACTATGACTACAAACACAACAACAAATAACAATGGTGATGGAGGCAATCACAATGACAACAATGAAGATGGTGATGTAGATGATGGAGGTAGTGATGGAGACGTTGATTATAACAAAAACAATAGTTTGAAGATAATAATAATAATAATAATAATAATAATAATAATAATGATGACGGTTACACATTTATATCACCGTGATCATCATGACCGACCAGGCTATCAGATGTTGCTACACATCGCTGGTCACAATGCGCTTTCGCATTGTTTTAGCCTTCAAATGACGCACCACCCGCCAGCTAAGTAGAAGAAAGAGTGAGAGAAAGCTGTGGTGAAAGAGTACAGCAGGGATCGCCACCACTCCCTGCCAGGGCCTCGTGGAACTTTAGGTGTTTTCGCTTAATAAACACTCACAACACCCAGTCCGGTATCGAAACTACGATCCTACGACCGCAAGGCCACTGCCCTAACCACTCAGCCATTGTGCCTCCACACATTTATATAGACTGCAGTAACTATTCTATGTAAATCAGTGGCTCTCAACCAAGATTTCAATGATGTAATTGTTTATTTTTAGAATGATATTGTAAAGTAGGTGTAGAAGGCCAGATTTGGATACTTTGAACATAAAACAGGAAGAATATATTGGCTGGCTATGACCAGTTTAAATGCTAGAGGGTTAAATATGACATGACTTAGATCTGAACTCTGGAGTACATGTGATTGTTATGGTTTTTATCTCATATTCTTTATTCTCTGCCATCAAATCAATGACCAATCCCTGGTGACTTACCTGACAAGCACTTTATGCATGTCAATGAATTTTTAGAAGAACGAAAAAAAATTTTTTTTTCCTATTGTTTTCCTTCAGGTATTCTTTACAAGACATCCTGTCAGCTAAACACAGACAACTTTACTTTGTCACACCTGTCTGATACAGTCATAAAGTAAAGGATCAGAACAGCTTCTCTATATCAAGTTACTCAATGCTCCAACAATTCTCCCACCCCACTAAAATGAACTCATAATTTATCTTACTGACCTTGCTCTCATTCTCTTTCATTTACTAAAGCCATTTTCTCATATAGTGTTTTAGATATGAAATAAAGCAACTGTCTGTGATAGCATCACTTAATATACCATTCAAAATACAGCTCTGATCCACTGAGAGCATCATCAAACACAGAAGACAGGCCCAGCAGTATTGATGTCCCATAGACTCCCCAATGGCATTATTATTCACTAGAGTGTTCAATAATTAAAATAAGAGAAAACATTGCAAATAGATACAAAAGAATTGGAAAGTTGTGTCTATAACTGGTTTTAGATTTGACATTTGTTCAGACTTGACATTTGTTAAGATCAAAGTATATAAAGATTTTATATTGTATCCTGTAGAGTTTGGGTATTTTTTCTTTTGGTTTCGCTTTATAGCTTAGTCAGAGGAAGAAAGCCAGTGCCCATGACCTTTATACAGGGTCTCTGAGAACGATAAGGAGGGGGACAATGGAACAAGATGTTAATGACCTCACACTAGAGACTGGCTTTGAATAATTACAATAAAATAAACACCACCAACATTAGTCAAGGGTCGGTTGGTGGTGTCAAACTGGATGATGGATTAAGTTTAAAGAACTTACAACTCAATAAAGCTGAAGAAATTAAATAAAAAATTAATATCTATATTTTTTATTCTTGTCAATAAAACAAGTAATTTTGTTAGCAAATTTTAATAGTTTTTTTTTTCCTATAAATGTTCCGACTACTTTCTTCAGAAAGTATTAGGAACAAGACGGTTGTTAAGAAGCTTACTTCACAATCAGATAATTCTAAGCTTAACTCTTTTACATTCAGATTATTCTGTCAAATGTGATGCTTGTTTATTCACACCTGTTTTAAACTCATCTTGCACTGTCTCGTAGCTTCAAGATTTTGATGAAGCGATTGTGTATTTTTAGGATGAAATAGTAGGATAGGTGTGAGAGACCAAATCTAGCCTGTTTGAACATGTCTGATCAGTGGGAAATATTGCCTTGTTTGGAAACAGTCTATGTAGGTGTTGGCAGCAGGAAAGGTATCTGGTTATAGAAAAGTCCACTTCAATAAAATCCATCTGACCCATACAAGCATGGTAAAGTGGACAGTATGATGATGATGATGATGGTGGTGGTGGTGGTGGTGGTGGTGGTGGTGATGGTGATGATGATGATGATGATGATGATGGTTCCTAGTCATTATTTCCTTCTATGCTGAGAGTGAGAATAAAGAATTTTTCTTTTTACTTCTCAAAAGAGGAAGTATTGAAGTTCATTCACATGCTGTGAGTAGAACATAAATTTGAGGATTTTGAGACAGTCTCTTCATCTGCGAAAGAAAATATTTTCGTCTCGCACAAACAATCAATCCTGAAATATCACGTTCTTCTTCCCTTTACAGCAGGGATTCTCCACCATTCTTTTTTTTTCGTTTTAATCTATGGACCCCTTTGATGACTATTTTATTCTGGTGAACTCCTGTAGCTGTTTGATGTTTAAAAACTAGTTTCATAGACACTTCTTTCAAAATTCCTATTTTGTTTTTCACAGATTCATTTGCGTAGGTTTGCAATATCCTTCACTGAGAAAACATGTTTCAGAGACTGAAAACGTATTGAACTAGCAGTATCGTCCAGCATTGCTCAGGTTTGTTTCGACCCTTTAGAATTGGAATTTTTGAAAAGTAAAAATCTTGCATTATGTAGCTTGTTATTCTCTTTAAGTGAACATTTTTCTGGTTGAAATACACCATAAAAAATTGATGTCCGATTTGAATTTTATCTTCTACAGAAAGAAGAGCAAGCCTTCTTCTATCATACTCTCAATTTTGGTCAACTTGTGCTGCAGGGTCTCGGAGGAGATATTGTTAGTTGAAGGCTACCAAACCTGCCACACACAGACAATCAGCTTTATATATATACTAGCAGTATCGCCCGGCGTTGCTCAGGTTTGTTTCGACCCTTTAGAATTGGAATTTTTGAAAAGTAAAAATTTTGCATTATGTAGCTTGTTATTCTCTTTAAGTGAACATTTTTCTGGTTGAAATACACCGAAAAATGGCGACACTGCAGTAAAAAAAATCGTAAAAAATAGGGATTTTCATAGAAAAAAAAGCACCTTTTTGATGTAAATAATTTTTGGTCTTAACATGGTCCGATTTGAATTTTACCTTCTACAGAATGAAGAGCAAACCTTCTTCTATCATACTCTCAATTTTGGTCAACTTGTGCTGCAGGGTCTCGGAGGAGATAGTGTTAGTTGAAGGCTACCAAACCTGCCACACACAGACAACTTCAGCTTTATATATATAGATTAGAGAAAGAAACCTGGCTGTTTCTTGCAATAAATACACCTAACAGCAAAATTTATTCATAAATCCTTAAAATACTTCTGTAGAGCTCAAATTTACTATTTTGCTTGCATGGAGCCCCAAAGATCTGATATGGACCCTCAGGAGTCATATGGTCCCTGGGTGACAACTCCTGCTCTACAGAATATGAACTTATCCAAGCATACACACTCAGAACTGGAAAAAGCTGCTCTTCCTAAAAGGAATCCCAGCCTAAACATCTTTCATTTTTTACTTGTTTCAGTCATTAGACTTTGGCCATGCTGGGGCAGTACCTTGAAGAATTTTAGCAAATCAGTCCCAGCTCTTGTTCTTTTAAAGCCTAGTACTTATTTTATTGGTCCCTTTTGCCAAGCTACTAACTTACAGGGACACACCAACACCAATTGTCAAGTGGCAGTGGAGGACAAACACATACACCAACACACATACACACACTTAACTACAAGAGATGGGCTAGTACTACTGATGAGCTTTAATTTCAAGCAAAATTGACATGCCAATTTAATACCTTCGCTTTGCTATGGGCAGTTAACTCCCCTATTAGTCATAGACTTGTGCTGTTTGTGGCTATAAGGGTCTTTGACTCTTATTTCTAGCAATGTAGGTGATACAATGAACCCTCATTCACTATTAATGACAACTGAAGTCTTCTTTTTTAGTTTTATATTGCATCTAGCCACCTTTATTAATTTATATATATAGGGAGAGTTTATGAAAAAAACAAAAGACGAAGACAGGTGGTGTACAAAACAAACAGATGTATTAGTATAATGCTCAGGAATAGAAACAGTCTTTTATGTTTCGAGCCTACACTCTTCTACAGAAAGGGACTCAGAAAAAAGGAGAGAAAAAAATGTGTGTAGTGGCTAACGATCTATCATGGCAACTATATATATATATATATATATATATATATATATATATATATATATATATATATATCATCATCATCATCATCATCGTTTAACGTCCGCTTTCCATGCTAGCATGGGTTGGACGGTTCAACTGGGGTCTGGCAAGCCCGAAGGCTGCACCAGGCCAGTCAGATATGGCAGTGTTTCTACAGCTGGATGCCCTTCCTAACGCCAACCACTCCGAGAGTGTAGTGGGTGATTTTATGTGCCACCGACACAGGTGCCAGACGAGGCTGGCAGACGGCCACGCTCGGATGGTGTTTTTTATGTGCCACCGACACAGGTGCCAGACGAGGCTGGCTGACGGCCACGCTCAGATGGTGTTTGTTACGTGCCCTCAGCACGGAGGCCAGTCGTTGCGGTACTGGCTACGGTCACGTTCGGATGGTTTTCTTATGTGCCACCGGCACTGGTACCACAAGGATACAAATTCCGTTGATGTTCATCTATTGATTTGGTTCGATTTGATTTGATTTGATTCGATTTGATTCGATTCGATTCGATTCTCACTTGCCTCAACAAGTCTTCACAAGTGTCACAAGAAGGAAGGTATGCACAGGTGGACTGACTACGTCCCAGGTAGGGGCCACGGATTATGGCTTCACTAGTCTTGCCGGGTCTTCTCACGCACAGCATACTTCCATAGGTCACGGTCTCTAGTCATTTCCATGGTGAGACCTAACGTCCGAAGGTCGTGCTTCACCACCTCGTCCCAGGTTTTCCTGGGTCTACCTCTTCCACGGATTCCCTCAACTGCTAGGGATTGGCACTTTCTCACACACCTATCTTCATCCATTCTCGCCACATGACCATACCAGCGCAATCGTCTCTCTTGCACACAACAACTGATGCTTCTTAGGTACAACATTTCTCTCAAGGTACTAACGCTCTGTCGAGTAAGTACACTGATATTACACATCCATCGGAGCATACTGGCTTCGTTCCTCACGAGCTTACGCATGTCCTCAGCAGTCACGGCCCATGTTTCACTGCCATGTAGCATAGCTGTTCGTACACATGCATCATACAGTCTGCCTATATACAGTCTGCCTAATATATATTATTACAAATTTTACTATTTTACTACAAATAGTCTTTTACTACAAGCCTCAGGCCAACCAAAGCCTTGTGAGTGGATTGTAGTGAATTGTGAAAGTCTTGTAGTAAAAGACATATGTCCAAGGTACCACACAGACAGACTGAACCTAGAACCATGTGGTTGGAAAGCAAGCTTCTTACTCTACAACCACACCTGCACCTATTAGTTGAATTAATTATTTTGGAGGATTTTCTTTTCTCTTTGAACACATTTTCCTAAAAGCATTGAAAAGTGAGGGTTAATAACTAGATTCACCATTTTGAAGCGATGACAAAATTGATAAGAATTTTGGCTTCTTAAGTGTATGAAAAAGCTTTCCTTAAAAGTGCAGCAAATTCTTTCCAATGGTCTTTTATTTTGTAAATCATGAATGATTGATCAGTTTATCAATGATATTTTGGTTAAAGGTTGTGTACGTATATTGAATACAACACCAAGACTTCTGGCTTCGTGGGAAATAGAAAAATTGATACCATCAAAGTAAATACATACTATAATAAATTCATCATCTTTTCTTTTTCACTTTAAGAAGGATTTATGTTGTCGCGACTGCCACCACCAAAACCATCACTACCACCACACCACCACTGTTAATGTCATCATCATCATATCAGATATTTTGGCATTGGTTTTGAGAAACTTAATCATCCATTTTTTTTTTTTATTAGACAAGAGCTAGACATTCTATTTTGATGTTGCTGTTAAATCTCAGGTCAGACCTGATCAAGTTAACCTATGATAAAAGTCATTCCTATCTTTTATTTTTATTTTTTTGTAGTGTTATTTATTTAGACTACATTATCACCCAATGTATTCTTCTTTTTAAGATAGCACACTGCAATTTCAGTGAGAGTTGGCCACTAATTCTAACAAAGGATTTTTTTGTTGTTATCCTCTTGATTAAAAGTATCTCTCTCTATATAAACGGCAGTTTGTCTGTCTGCGTGTCTGTGTGTCTGTTAGGTTGTACCCTCACCCTGACCACGGCTTTCAACCGATTCTGATGAAACTTGACACACCCATAGCCCAATGTCATAATTCAAAACTAACGCAGCGAAAATTTTGAAAAGTTCCCCAGTTCTGAAAAAAATCGATAAATTCGACATGGGGTCGAGATTCAGAAACACAAACCACAGACTGTCAAGGGGACGCAACTCGACCTTTTTAACTCTCAAAAAAATTTACCATAAATTTTTTTCCATTTTTTGCTATTTTTTGGCTATAACTCTCTAAAAATGCTTTATAGTTATTTCCCTTACAAACCCGAGCAACGCCGGGCGATACTGCTAGTTCCATAATAATCCTGTCTTTTCTCGTATATCAATGACTATGTTGGCCAATGTATTCTTCCATCTTTAACCCTTTAGCATTTAAACTAGCTATATTTTCTATATTATCTTTTCTCTTTGCATTCATGCGAGGTCGTCGCCAATGCCGCTAGACTGGCACTGGTGCAGGTGGCACGTAAAAAGCACCATTTGAGCGTGGCCATTGCCAGTACCACCAAACTGGCCCTCGTGCTGGTGGCACGTAAAAGCACCCACTGCACTCTCGGAGTGGTTGGCGTTAGGAAGGGCATCCAGCCGTAGAAACTCTGCCAGATCAGATTGGAGTCTGGTTCACCAGACCTCAGTCAAATCGTCCAACCCATCCTAGCATGGAAAGCGGACATTAAATGAAAATGATGATTTTCTGCCTTACACTATTAAAGTAATGCATTAACCATTAAGCAAAATAAGTTCATGCTTAGGGCAATAAGGGAAGGTGGGACACCAAAGAAATGGTAAATGGTGTACAATACAAAAGAAATCACTTCAGATTTATTTGCTAGAATAAACATTATTGAGTGTGCCTTTCCAAATGTAGACATTGCCTTTTGTATATATATATTTAATATTAATAGTCACAAATTGCTCAGCTGAGCATTCATTTTCTTAGTTGAAGTATATTAGAAATCCCGTCAGCACAATCATGTAACAAGGCAAGCTGGATGTCTTATCTCTACTAAGTATAGAAGCAGATGTATTGCCTAAGACTAATTTTGAGGATCTAATCAAAAGCTTTGTAATTAAAAAAAGTAAGAGAAAACTTTTCAAATATAAAGGTGTATGAGTGATTGTGTGGTAAGTAGCTATAGGTGTAGGAGTGGCTGTGTGGTTCCAGGTTCAGTCCCACTGCGTGGCACCTTGGGCAAGTGTCTTCTACTATAGCCTCGGGCCAACCAAAGCCTTGTGAGTGGATTTGTTAGACGGAAATTGAAAGAAGACAGTCATATAAATGTATACATGTATGTGCATGTGTGTATATATTTGTGTGTCTGTGTTTGCCCCCACCCCCACCCCCATCGCCTGACAACCTATGCTGGCGTGTTTACGTCCCCGTAACCTTAGCGGTTCAGCAAAAGAGACTGATAGAATAAGTACTAGGCTTACAAAGAATAAGTCCTGGGGTCAATTTGCTCAACTAAAGGCGGTGCTCCAGCATAGCCATAGTCACATGACTGAAACAAGTAAATGCATAAAAGAGTAAATAAGCATTCCATTTGAGAGTAGTCGGAATGCTAAAAGATTAATTGCTACTTTTTTTTGCCTTTAAATTTCTTTAACCCTTTAGTGTTCAGATTATTCAATCAAACATAATGCTTATTGATTCCCATTGATTTGAATTAATCATGCATTATCTCATATCTTCAAGATCTTGATGGTGTAATTACTTAATGTAGAATAACATTGTAGGGTAGGTGTGAGAGCCTGGATCTGGTCAGTTTGAACATAAAACAGATTAACTATTTTGGCCGGATATGGCCGGTTTAAATACGAAAGGGTTAAACCTCACTGTTTTTGTCTCAAAATCTCTTTGACATTATCTTTAAATCTTTCTGTCTTTTAAATCACTTTAAATCCCTTTAACTACCTGTTTAAATCCTCCTGTTCAGTATTTTTTATAAGGGTTTGCTCTGGAGAAAGAGACAGGGATTGTGTCCACAGCTGTCGTGGGTTCCTTGACATTAGTTGATGTTGCTCTTGAGCAGCAGGTAAAAAAAAAACATAGCCTGGGAGAGCATTTTAGAGGGTAGTCATATCCTGGGAAAGAAGGACGAATACAAGGACTTCCTAAAGAAATATACTCTTTTACTCTCTCTTTTACTTGTCTCAGTCATTTGACTGTGGCCATGCTGGAGCACCGCTTTTAGTCGAGCAAATCGACCCCGGGACTTATTCTTTGTAAGCCCAGTACTTATTCTATCGGTCTTTTTTGCCAAACTGCTAAGTGACGGGGATGTAAACACACCAGCATCGGTTATCAAGCAATGCTAGGGGGACAAACACAGACACACAAACACGCACACACATACATATATATATATATACATATATACGACAGGCTTCTTTCAGTTTCCGTCTACCAAATCCACTCACAAGGCATTGGTTGGCCCGGGGCTATAGCAGAAGACACTTGCCCAAGATGCCACACAGTGGGACTGAACCCGGAACCATGTGGTTGGTTAGCAAGCTACTTACCACACAGCCACTCCTGCATACACATGCATACATATGTACACACACACACAGACACAAACACTTTTACTGAAGCTACTGACCTTCCAGTGCATGTGAGCTATTTCTAAACATTCACACATCTAACTGGAGGTTAGAATATGTTAAATCAACAACTCGCAGCATATTTATAAAAGGCAAAATTAAGAACTCTAAATAAGCAATAACACACACACACAAAATATCACATGAATGAAATCCTAGAAGATATAAAATAAAAATCAATAAATATATTGAATATTTATATTATGATTATCTGAAAAAAAACCATATGCCCCTTATGAGTAACCTTCAATGCAAGAAAATTGACAGATTGAAAGAGGGAAATTCAAATACATTTACATTAACCCTTTTGATACCAACCCGGCTGAAACCTGCTCTGGCTCTGTAGTACAAATGTCTTGTTTTCATAAGTTTTGAATTAAAATCTTCCACCAAACCTTAGTCACAATTAATGTTCCTAACACTAGATTAATGATAACTAAGTTATTTTACTAAATTCTTTCTTATATTTAAAATAGTTGAGAGAAAAACAGAGGCTCTCAAAATAAATACAGTATAAGGAAAGGGTTAAAACAGAATATTATTAACCCATTTGTTGCAGCCATTAGATATATCCATTCAAAATTTCATTACCCTTTACTTTGGGAAGTTGTTTTATATACCAGTCTATCTTTTGGTGAGGAATGTCATGCTTGAAACTATTTTTTGGTTGATGTATCTCTTTTTTGTTTTTTTCTTTTCTTTTGTTCTTTTTTTCTTTTTACTTGTTTCAGTCATTAGACTGTGGCCATGCTGAGGCACCACCTCGAAGAATTTTTAGTCAAATGAATCAACCCCAGGATTTAATCTTTTGCTAAGCCTGCTACTTATTCTATTGGTCTCTTTTGCTGAACTGTTAAGTTACAGGGACGTAAACACACCAACACCAATTGTCAAATGATGGTGGGAGACAAACACACACACAAACACACACACACACACATAACCTACACACACACACATAAACCTACACACACACACATATGACGGGCTTCTTCTAGTTTCCATCTACCAAATCCTCTCACAAGGCTTTGGTTGGCCTGAGGCTATTGCAGAAGACGTTTGCCCAAGGTGCCACATAGTGGGACTGAACCCAGAAAGCATGCGGTAACGCACCTCTATGTCAAATTTATTGAGGTAATATGACCTGCAGAAAATACCAATTGTATTTTTTTGTTGATATTTAACATCATCACTGGAATATCCAGGAAATTTTATTTCACAGTGAACAGGTTAAGGGACTTTATCAAACATGTGATCAAAGACATTCCAGCCATGGCTGTCCTACTTCTTTCAAGACACCCTGAATTCAGGACCATACTATCCAATGTCTCCTATTTTTATTTTAACCCTTTTACTGTCAATAGCAGATATCTCCACCCAAAATTTAATTATCCTTAACTGCAGAAATCAGTTTTATATATCATTCTATCTTTTTCTGAGGAATGTCATATTTGAAACTATTTTTTGTTGTGATGTCATGTCTATTGAGGAATGTGACTTAGAGGAAATACCAATTCTAACTTTTTGTGAGTATTTAACATCATTACTGGAATAACCATGGAATTTAATTTCATAGTTAAGAGTTAACTCTTTCATTACTGTATTTATTTTGAGATGCACTGTATTTCTTTCAATTACTTTAAATATAACAAAGAATTTAGTAAAATAACTTAGTTATCATTCAGCTGGTGTTAAGAGCATAAATTGTGACTACGGTTTGGTGGAAGATTTTAATTCAAAACTTATGAAAACAAGACATTTGTACTCAGAGCCAGAGCCAGTTTCAGCTGGGTTGGTAACGAAAGGGTGCAACCAAGAGAATACCCTCCATCAGGCATTTGCCATATTCTAAACGCCTTACTTCCCTGGGCATGGATACATTGAAACTCCGACGTCTGGCAGCTGACTTGGCAGACACCCATAAAATTATTAACTATCTTACAAACAATAACTGTGAGCATCTTTTCAAATTCCATCTGTCTAACACCCATGGACATGTTTACAAAGTCAGAAAACAGCACAGCTCCCATGACTTTTGGAAACATTTTTTCATGCTAAGAGTTGCTGAAGTATGGAACAAACTGCCGGCATCAGTTGTTAGTTGTCAGAGCACTGCATCCTTCAAAACTTCCATGATAATATTATTATTATTATTATTATTATTATTATTAAGATGAAATGCTTATAGAGGTTTTATTCATTACATTGGATGCTTAACTTGAAGGTTAGATGTATTCAAATGCAAACACTTATTTATTACATATGATACAAGTAAATAGAAAAGAGAAAACAAATTAAAAGAGAAAAATGTAGTTCCAAAGCTCCAAGTCAACACATTTCCAGTTAGTAGCAAATTGTATTTTTACAACTAAAAAATAAAACACACAAAGCAACTTTGTTACTGAAATGTTAGGGTAGGGGGTATTTTAAGGAAGAGACAGGCAGAAAAGACAGGCAGATTTACAAAGAAAATGGGATTTAAAAACAACAAGATTTGAAATTAAAGACAGTGGGATGCAAAAACAAGGACAGGAGATTTTAAAAGTAAAAATGGAAGAAATTTAAAAGCAAAGGCCCTTTAGCACTCATATTACTTCAAATGTAATGCTTACTTTTCATATTGTTTTAAATTAATCTTGCATTAGCTTATAGCTTAAAGATTTCAATGATGTGATTGTTTATTTTTATAATGACATTGTATGATAGGTGTAAGAGGCCAGATTTGGTCAGGGAAAACTGTTTGAACATAAAACAGGTAGAACATTTGGGATAGGTATGGCTGGTTTAAATGCTTTAGGTTGAAGCAAAGACAAGGAATTTAAAGTGATGATAGGGCAAAATTTGAAGGCAAAGACAGGGGAATCTAAAGACAAAGACATTTAAAGGGAAATACATGGAGATTTAAAGGGCCATACAGGAGAATTTAAGGACAGAAACAGAAAATTTAAAAGCAAAGTCAGGAAAACTTAGAATCAAAAACAGAAGAATTTAACGACAAAGAACAAGGAATTTTGAGGCAAAGTCATAGAAGATTTAATGGAAAATACAAAGAAAAGTCAAGGAGATTTAAAGTTAAAGTTCACTCCAACCGGATTTGAACCCGGAATACAGAGACTCAAAATCAAATTGTGCAAAGCACATAACAATAACCAGCAACACTCTACACCATCTGCCAACACATTACAATTGTGTGGCAATTGTTTTATGATAAAGAAGTAACAAAGGAACTTGCTAAATGCTTGCATCAAGAGGTGATCTGTTCAAATATACAAAGAGATTAGAATTAACAATAATATCTGCTGCTTCACACACACACACACACACACACACACACACACACACACACACACACACACACACACACACACATACACATACACACACACACACACACACACACATACAAAGGATTCCTATACTCCTTTCAGAATAAATATATCTGGTCAACAGAAAGAAATACTTAAGGAATGAAACAAAGAGTGTACAAACAAATATGTCCATTAGAGAGAAAAAAAAAAAATAAGGACAAGTAGAGTGAGATGAGAGAACAATGATGATGAGTTAGGTGGTTGATGATAGAGAGAGGGGGAGGGAGAGAGTAAGTGAGAGAAAAAGGGTAAGTGAATGAGAGAGAGAGGGGGTGAGTGAATGAGAGAGAGGAAATGAGAGAAAAAGGGTAAGTGAATGAGAGAAAGAGAGAGAGGATGAGTGGATGAGAGAGAGAGGAAATGAAAGAAAAAGGGTAAGTGAATGAGAGAGAAAGAGAGAGAGAGAGGATGAGTGGATGAGAGAGAGAGGAAATGAAAGAAAAAGGGTAAGTGAATGAGAGAGAAAGAGAGAGAGGATGAGCGGATGAGAGAGAGAGAGAGTAAATGAGAGAAAAAGGGTAAGTGAATGAGAGTGTGAGAGAGAGAGGGTGAGTGAATGAAAGAGAGAGTAAATGAGAGAAAAAAGGTAAGTGAATGAGAGAGAGAGGGTGAGTGAATGAGAGAGAAAGTAAATGAGAGAAAAAAGGTAAGTGAATGAGAGCGAGAGAGGATGAGTGAACGAGAGAGGAAATGAGAGAAAAGGATAAGTGAATGAGAGAGGGTGAGTGAATGAGAGAGAGTAAATGAAGGGAAAAAGAGTAAGTGAATGAGAGAGAGGGGATGAGTGAATGAGAGCTGGTGAATGAGCTGTTGATGAAGAAGAATGGAATCAGAGGAATGGTGACCATAGAGGTGAGAGAGAAGGGAGACGGTTGTGATGGATGTGGAAATTGACCACTCCAGTCAGAACTTGGAAGGATAATTAATAGATTAGAAATACTGGAATGGCCAACACTGCCAATGCCGCCACCACAACATTGACCACCACCACTATCTTCGTCGTCATCATCATCATCATCTTCACCACCAACAACAACAACAACGTCGTCGT
Source organism: Octopus sinensis (assembly GCF_006345805.1). Lineage (NCBI taxonomy): Eukaryota > Metazoa > Mollusca > Cephalopoda > Octopoda > Octopodidae > Octopus > Octopus sinensis. The sequence goes on along the minus strand of NC_043019.1, from coordinate 30,067,199 downwards.
CGTCGTCGTCGTCGTCGTCGTTGTCGTCGTCATCATCATCATCATCATTACCTGCTACCACCACCACCACAACATTTACCACCACCACTATCGTCATAGTCGTCGTCGTCGTCATCATCATCATCTTCACCACCACCAACAACATCATCATCATCATCGTCATCGTCATCATCATCATCATTACTTGCTACCACCACCGTCACAACATTTACCACCACCACTATCATCACCACCACCACCAACTACAACAACAACATTACCACCACCAGATCCACCGACAACAACAACAACAACAATGCCGCCACCACTGATGACACTACCACCACCACCATCATCATCATTGTCATCATCATTGTTTAACATCCAGTTTCTATGTTGACATGAGTTGGATGGTTTCACAGGAACCAAGAAGACAGTGAACTGTAAACAAGCTCCAGTGTCTACTTTGCTATGGTCTCCATAGTTGTGCATCTTTCCTAATGCCAACCACTAGATGCTTTTTTTTTCTGCGGCACCAACACCAGTGTGCTCACCAAGTAACTCACAAGACAAGATCCTTTGACTGAGGGATGTTGTACTCATGATCTCAAGATCACAGTTTCAATTCCCAGACCAGGCAAGACATTATGTTCTTGAGCAAAACACTTCATCTCATGCTGTTCCAGTCCATTTCGTTATAAATGAGCAACCTTGTAATGGATCGGTGTCCTGATCAGAGAAAATGGTACAGTCACTTGTATACCATGGAAACTGTGTAGCCAGCTCCATTTGTCCTAAGATTTTGTAATACATACATACATAATTATTATGGCTGCCCCCTTGTTATTGAGTATGGCCATTGCACGAAGCTTAACTGGTACTGTGATCGAATGTGACTTTTTAGCCCAGCTAAAGATCTACAATGTCTTGTACAGAATAGGCAACTAAAACTTTTACCGGCAATAGCCGGCTGTAGTTGTAACTGGGCTTCATGTACCTTTGCATGTCGTTTAAGTCCTCCTGCCAAATTACACTCTCTTCTACATGCCCGACAGATATGATTAGTATGGTGCGTTACACCACCACTAGTGGATCACAATCATGAGGTAGTGAGTTCAAATCCCAGACTGGGTTATGTTCTTGAGCAAGACACTTTATTTTATGTTGCTCCAGTTCACTCATCTGTAAAAATGAGTTACAACATCACTGGTGCCAAGCTGTATCAGCCTTTGCCTTTCCCTTGGATAACATCACTGCATGGAGAAAGGAGTCTGGTATGCATGGGCACCTGCTGGTCTTCTATAAACAACTTTTCCCAGACTTGTGCCTCGGAGGGGAACTTTCTAGGTGCAATCCCATAGTCATTCATGACCAAATGGGGTCTTTTTTTTTAATGCCCACACACATAAATATATGAGGTCTGATTAAATAGTATCGGACCTGATGTTATATAAAGAAAACTACAACTCATATCAATTCAACACCTAATCCCATTGGAAGTTGACCCCTTCTCAAGCCACACATTTTATCCAGTGTCAATTCCATTGACAGAAGCATTCCTAGAAGTTCCTTTTTCGGGATAGTTAACAACTGCCTCGCTGCATTCTCTTGCATTTCTTTGATGTCTTGAAACCTTGTTCCTTTCAAGTGAGATTTGATTCTTGCCTTGGTTTCAGGATCATAGCCACAACACCCATGATTTGTAACCTGTTATGACCATTTTCAAAAAGTTTTCATTCTTCCTCAATACTATCAAGAAGATCCTGTGCAGCTGAAACTCAGTCTCCTTTTTGAGACGACTACACTCTACACACTTCACTTCCAAGCACTGCTATAAACAACAGAAGTGAGCAAAAGCATTATAACTTAGTGTACATGCAAGACAAGAGTTGCCAGTCTATGCTAAGTGGCTTCACTCTGTGTACTTCGGCTCTCATACAATAACAACAGTCCTGATACTTTTTGATCAAATCATGTATACATCTGCACACACATACATATGTAGACCCATACATATATATGCACACAGACACACACACACATCTACACATGCACACACATGCACACACACATACAAGCTACAGGCAATATGAGAACAAGAAACATTGATACTGAAGAAGGAGAAGAAGAAAGACATATCTGGTTGTATAGAAAAACCACATCTGTGTTCTGAGAATGACTTGATAGAATATAGAAACTGATTGTTGCATATAGTTTAATAATAGACAGAGCTGGTGGGAAACTAAAGTGTCTATAACAATGACCATTATGGCATCATTTTTATTACTGGCAGAAATAATTAAGAGATTTTTAATATCTGAGAAACAGCTTATTTTATCTTACACAAAAAACAGTGTGATAGATTATGATATTGATAGGTACTACTACTACTACTACTACTACTACTACTACTAATAATAATAATAATAATAATAATAATAATAATATAATAATAATAATGATAATGATAATGATAATGACTGCCCTGATGCAGTACCAGACAGTGGCTCTCGTGGCTTCTGATCTAAACTGATTGGAAGTATTATCATGTACATTGTTTTGTCTTGGTATAAAAGATGGGCGACAGCAAATATTCTGCTCATTACCACAGATTTACTTGTCAGTTGTTTGACCTTAACCAGTTGAGCATGTCCCTTAGTGGCTACAGATATGTGCATCTCTGATCATGAGCAGAAGTAGTGGGGGAGTATCATAGCCATGTGTTGAGAGGGATTCTTTGGGGTTTGAATAATTCACCTCTGGAAACATGGGTGTTTCGTTCAACATCCTTAAACAACCCTTATTCAGGGACCTTTTGAGTCGGATGGGTTACTCGACCAGAAGAAAATTCTACCTGGGCCCCACCTGCAAGGTCATGTGCTGTTTATCTTGATATGAGATCACTATGTTGCACACATATGGTTGTGATGCATGTGCCTAGTGTACCCTTATCAGACGGGTAATCATAATGGGTATACTGGGCTTCGTATATTTTACCACAGTGTCACTTTGATGGCATGCACTGCTCTCTCACTCAATAATAATAATAATAATAATGATAATGATAATGATAATAATAATAATAATAATAATAATAATAATAATAATAATAATTGCCCTGATGCAATAACAGGCTCTCATGGCTTCTGATCTTAAGTGATTGGCAGTGTTAACATGTTCACATTTTGTCTTGGTATAAAAGATGGGCTACAGCAAATATTCTGCTCAGCACTACAGATTTGCTTGTCAGTAGCTTGACTTTAACCAGTTGAGCATGTCCCTTAGTGGTTGATAATATGGGCATCTCTGATCACAAGCAAAATGTGACAATCATAGTGGGTGCATTGGGCATGATAAAAATAAATATTCAGACAAATACGTAAGAAAAACATCAGGACTTACAAATATATATAACATACAGAAAATTGCACTACTGGGCACTGCACACATCCTACGCAAAACACTTTTAATACAGTAACCATAAGAGCATCACAACAAACCACAGCACATACCCAAGACACACAGGGCTGCGCTCGATAGTGAAGTGAAAGCACAATATAAAAATAAAACTACTGAATAATAAGAAGAAGAAGAATGATTCAGTGCGACCATGAGATAGAGAATAGGAAGCCAGACATAGTCTTAATTGAGAAATAAACAGACTATGTTGGATCATAGATATAGCATGCCCAGCTGACAACAAAGTATGCGATAAGGAAGAAAGAAAAGTCGATAGATATGACAGGTTAGCTTGGGAGGCTAAGCTGTTGTGGTCAATGAAAAACGTGGTAGTAGTAGTACCAATAATTGTTGGAGCCCTGGGAACAGTGAGTAAAAATCTTGAGAAGTACATGGAACAAATAGGGGCTGCAATAAGGGTGGAGCACTTGCAGAAAACAGCGCTATTTGGAACTGCTCAAATACTCCGGTAGGTGCTCGAAAAATAAAGGGTGTTACTTTAGTTCACCGGTAGTGAACAGGTGACACTGTAGTACATCTTCAGTGTTAGAAGCTGTGCAAAGGCAATAATAATAATAATAATAATAATAATAATAATAATAATAATAATATTAATAATAATAATAATAATATAATAATAATAATACCTACTATATGCACAACACCTGAAATTTTGGGAATGGTATACTCTGTTACACCACCCTCAGTGCTCAACAGGTACATATTTTATCAACCCCAAAAGTATGAAAGGCAAAGCTGACCTCAATGGAATTTAACCCTTTAGTGTTCAGATTAATCTGTTAAATGTAATACTTTTTCACTCAAATTGTTTTGAATTACTCATACATTATCTTACAGTATTGTAGTTTCAATGGTGTGATAGTTTATTCTTAGAATGTCAATGTAGGTTAGGTGTGAGGGGCTGGATATGGCCAGTTTGAATGTAAAAAGTGTAGAATATTTGGGCCAGATATGGCCGGCTTAAATACCAAAGGGTTAAACTCAGGATGTAATTATTCTGCCAGCTTACCACCTTAATAAAAATAACGGACATAAAAGAGGATGTAAAAATCAGATCTAAAGGTTGAAACTGAGGTGTTAATCTGTACAGTATAAGAACAAACAGTTTGTACAATCTATGTGAAATGTCAGGTATCCGATGAGAATGTTGAATCAGGCTTGTGTAGACATTGTGATGCAAAAGATGAAGTATTAGTCACATCATGAGTGAATATGGTAAACTTGCACCAAGAGGATACAAACATAAGCAAAATAACACTGCATGCATTCTTCATCAGAAAATAGACAAAAAAAATATATGGCCAGAGCTGATGTTCAGTCCTACTGGGCAACACCTTGAGCAAGTGTTTTCTACTATAGCCCCACCCCACCAGGCCAACCAAAGCCTTGTGCATAGATTTGGTAGATAGGAACTGATAGATACACACACAAACACATACATAATACATATCTATATATATATATATACACACACACATATATATATATATGTATGTATATATATATTGAGGTTATAAGAGGTAATGGTGTCATTGAGACCCAAAGGTGTCAGGTAATGCTGGATAAGTGCTATAGACAGACCATAGTTAAGTTCCAGGTTCGGTGATTATGCGAATAAGGGGTTCAACGTTGGTCATATGTCAGCGTGTGTATATAAGAATTTTTTGCATAATGAGATAAAAAATCAAGGCTGTGTAGATATTAGAACATTTATAGATAGAAGGTATTACAGCTGTTGAGAGTGATGTGAAAGGAAAAGATGAGGAGAGAGGGGAGTTGAAGGACAAGAAAGAGTTTAATGAACCAAGATGCGGTGGAAGAGTAGAAGGGAAAACCATTCACAGTGACATGATGCCAAGTTCATAATGAAAGGTTATTCCCTTCATTTCTTTGAGAATGTGAATTCATGGTGTGTGTGGCAATGATGCACATTAATAAATGAATGATGGAATGACCTGTAGTGTTGAAGTATGTGGGAACAGGTTGGCCTGGCACATGTAGGAATATGTTTTGAATATGCACCTGAAAGCAACCAGCAAGGCATCAGCTTATTTTATCAATGTAAAGGGTGCTGCAAAGTTTGCGTATGATGCAATATATAAGATTAGACCGTGTACATCAGAAATTCTGAGTAATATGATATTGCATCTTAGACCCAGTGATGATTGTAGTATTGTTTATGTAGAGGCAGATATTGCATCATTGGCAAGTGCCTGGTTGTGTGAGTCTGAATGCTGTGCAACTTTGTACCAGGAGATTTACAGAGCATTTATCTTTAGGAGATTTACATAGCATTTACATATCTTAATGTTTTGACATTAGACTGCCGCAGGAATGATTTACAAGACAGATTCTGCAAGCCAAGCCAACCAGCTGGAGACAGCTAGTGGGTAGGCCAAGATTGAGATGGATGGATAATGTCCATAATCTTAGTTGATAACGCTTGGGAATTTGGCTGGAAAGTTTAATAACGGTTGCTTCTGATGGTACTCTATGGAGGAGATGCCTGAGGACTCTATTCTCATGATCCTATCAGGAATAGTGGGCAGAGAAGATGGATGGATGGAGTGGGTGGGAGTAAAAAGAAATAAAGTGCCTTGCCCAAGAACACAATACACTCCAGAAAAGAAATTGAACCCAAGACTTTATTATGGAGGGCTCAGTTACCTAACTACCATGTCATATCAGTGAAGGTTTGTGGCTTAGTGATTAGTGTATTCAACTCATAATTGTAAGGTGCTGAGTTCGATTCCTGGTGGTTGTGTCTTTGAGCAAGATGCTTTATTTCACCTTGACCCAGTCCACTCAGCTGGCAAATAGGAGTTGTACCTGTATTTCGAAAGACCAGCCTTGTCATATTCTTTGTCACGCTGAATTTTTCTAAGAACTACATTAAGGGTATGCATGACTATGGAGTACTCAGCCACTTGCATATTAATTTCATGTGCAAGCTATTTTGCTGATCAACTCAACTGGAACATGTGTCATCGTGACTGACAGAATGTCAGTCAGTTGTGTCATGCCATCAAGTCACCAATGCCACTAGTCAGAGATGTTTAAACTGATTGTTAACCATGCCAATATCACCAATTGGAGATGGGCTGAGAAACTGTTATGAGCACTGTCCCTTCTTCTTTCATTATCTTATAAGGCAAGACAACCACAAAAAAACAACACTTTATCTAACTAATTCTGCTTAATATGCTGCAACAGCTCTCTGACTACGAAGATGCAGAAAATAAAAAATTAAATTATGAAGTAATTTTATAAATTTAATAAATAAATAAATATATAAATGAATAAATGAATTTAAACATCAGCGACAAAAATTAAAATTGTGCATAAACAGAATCCGATATTTTCTCAAAGCATAATTATTATTTTGCAATGAAGAAGTTATCTCACTTGGTGGTAGCAATTGTTAGAGAAGAAAATGGATGAGAGAGAGAGAGAGAAACAGAGACAGACAGACAGACAGGCAGACAGAAAGACAAAAATGGAGAAGGTGAGAGAGAAAGAGAGAGTTTAACCAACAGTAGCACACCGGCGCTATAATGCTTCTTTCTAAAAATATTGTTTACAAGATAAATGGAGGCTGCTCGTCATTGTCATCAGATGAAATTTAATCGAAGCAATTGAAATTATTAGGCTTGACTTAATTAAGTTTTCAACACGTGTATTTATATATGCTTTGTTTTCTAAATTGTAAGGCGGAGAGAGGGGGGGGAGGCGGTGGATTGATTAATTTGTGTTCTATTTCATTCAATGAGTTTTTGATCAGCTCATCATCATCATCACCATCACCATCACTACTACTACTACGACGACGACGACTACTACTACTACTACTACTACGACGACGACGACGACGACGACGACGACGACGACGACTACTACTACTACTACTACTACTATTATTATTATTATTATTAGTAGTAGTAGTAGTAGTAGTAGTAGTAGTAGTATTATTATTATTTTCAGTAGACTTATTATCGAGTGTTTTCATTGCACAACTGAGTGCAGTGCAGCATTGTGTATTATGTGATTTCTTTTTTTTTTTTTTGTTTCTTCTATTTTCCTATTGTATTCAAAGTACTCTATTTAATATGTGTGCAATGCATAGCAGTGCAATTCTCTGTAAGTCACATATATATATATATATATATATATATATATACACACACACATAAATACATATACAAATATATATATATATATATGTATGTATGCATGCATATATATATATCTTAAGTCTTGCAGTTTTGGTTATGTATTTGTCTCTGTTGTCTTTAATCATGCTCAAGGCACCAATTATTATTATTATTATTATTATATTATTATTATTATTGGAAGCAAGACGAGGTTTGGGGTGTGGGGGTTCTGCGGCAGCAGCTGCAGCGAAAAGAACAACAACAAAATCCATGAACAGGATCTACAACAACAACAACAACAAAAACACTAACGATAACAAAAAGCAACAACTGCAACAACTAACACAGCAACATACAGAAATACAAAAAAAAAAATTAACAACAACAACAACATCATCATCATCATCATCATCCTCATCATCATCATCATCATCATCATTATTATCATCATCATCATCATCCTCAACAACAACAACAGTGACCTGGGTAGTCTCCTGAATCAGAGAAAGATGACTTTGCAATTTCTTGCTGAACAACCTGCACAGATGATCTGTTTATGGTGATCAAATGTATGTGTTGTACTCTCTCCATCGAATCGACATTGCCTATGTCAATATTACTCAGTGTGTCGCATGTCTGATGCTGAAGTGATTGCAGAGCAATGTGAAATGAAGTGTTTTTGCTCGAGAACACAATGCACCACCCGGTCCGGGAATTGAAACCATAACCTCCCAATCATGAAAGCAACACCCTAACCACTAGGTCACATGTGCCTTCACCACAGCAACAGCCAACAGCTAACTCACACACCACAATTTTACTGTTGATCAGGACAACAATGAGTTAATGGAGCTTATCCAAAAAGCCAAAAGCATATGAACAAATGGGGCCGAAAAAAAAAATTAATTTCTTCCTTAGATTTAAAAGAAAAAAAAGGCAGACCTCTGATGCAGATAATACCAGCAGTCTATTGAGAATTTCTAAAAAAAGTTCCCGTGTGAGATGAAAAGTTTTATAAAGAATCATTAAATAAATATGCTAGAAGATGGACTTCTTGGGCATTCTTGAGACATTCCCAAAGCTCTGAAATACCAAGTTAAAACAAAGCAGGTGCCTTTTCCTACCTTTTCATAAGCCAACATGTTTTGTTTAAGAGTGGTATGAATAAATATACATAATTTAGGATTGGCATGGAAGCAGAAACACGAATTGAATGACCTCAGGGCGCTAAATTTAGGTGCAGTTGTTATCAGCAAGAACAGGATTTCTGAGAATCACTCACTCACTCACTCTCTGCAAGATCTATGTCTCTTTGGCCAACTACAAGATTGGCCCAGATGAAAAGGTATGGCACTTCTGTTTCAGAAATACACAAACCTAGAAATAAGCATGATCTTCCCTGACCAGGATGTTAAGATCAGTGGCCATAAATGTGAACAACTGTACTTAGTACTCTCAGACTGGTAGCTATTTATGCTCTGACGCAGGTTAGTGAGTCACGTTTCTTCAGATATTTAGAAGTTTCCTTAAGAACATTTTATCTTATAATGCTATTGGGTAACTGGAGTGTTAGAATACACAAGGACTGTGTGGGAATGAATTACTGGAGTGAGTTGTGTAAAATGTTTTGCAAACTTGCTCGGGCAGTTCTAAATATCAAACAGATATTGTTTATATTTCAAGAATACACTACATGGATTTGGACAAAATACAGAGTCATACCAGTCATGCTCAGAATTTTCATTCGGTTAAACAATAGAGATACTATAGAGATGAAAACATTTTATATATCAATTTATACAAGACAAATAAACAAGGTCTTAGATATTGGAAACTGTTTCTTGGCACTGAAATATTTCAAAGACTGGATTAGTGAATTAGTTAACAAGGATCAGTAGGTGGTGTTAGCTAATTAAAAAGGAAAATTAGAGAAGAATCTGTTAGGTTTAGTAAAAATGTAGGTAGGATTTAGAGAACAATAATAAATCAGCGAAGGAGTTAGGCAATTGAATACAAGAACCAAACAGAAAAGAGATTGCTTACGTCTTGCTTGCAGCAAGAATGGTCCATACCTACTTCCTCACAGTAAGATACAAAGGATGGATTTTTCATGCTAGGTAAGGTAGTCTGAAAAATGAGGGATCAAAAGTTATTTGATAGATGGTAGAGGTGCAGCATGTCAACAAAGTCACACTCTGATCAGCAGCAGGCGCCATCTATCTGATTCCAAGCAAATGGTATGCCATTTTTTTGTGACACTTTGCCAAACTGTTCATGAAGCGCAACAGAGTGGAGGTGGTGGACTTCAATGCCAGCCTAGACAGTCTTCTAAAACTCTCAGTCTACTGCTACCTTTTTCATCGACCACAACTGCTTAACTTCCCAAGCTAACCTGTCATATCTCTCGACTTTTTTTTCTTCCCTATCGCATACCTTGTTGTCAGCTGGGCATGCTCTATCTATGATTCAGCATAGTCTGTTTTCTTTTTAAATTAAGACTATGTCCGGCTTCCTATTCTCTATCTCATGGTAGCATTGAATCATAAAATCCCATTTTTGACAATGTCTTCAGGTTTGTGGCCATACCAATTTTTTGCTCTGTCAAGTCCCTACTTGTTGCAAAGTGTCCAATGGACAAGCCTGGCTATATTGTCATGGCATCTCTTATATTCCTTCTGGGCTAGTGGCATACACTGGCTAGTAATATGCCATACAGTTTCACTGTTTTGTCCACAGATTCTGCACTTGTCACTTTCTGCTGTGTTGTCTATTCTGTATTTTATGTAGTTTGTTCTTAGTGCTTGCTCTTGGGCAGCACAGATTAGAGCCTCCATTTCCAGTTTTAAATCACTTTTAGTCATCCACAGCCATCTATTTTTTTTCTGTTTATCTTATCTTCAACATCCCCATGAAATTGACCATGCATTCTTTTCTTTACCCAGTTCATTCGTTTTCAATTTCTTGTATAGTGCTTTATCTTCGCAATCTTCCATCCTACTTTTTCAATTTTCAATTATTATTATTATTATTACTGAGTGAGAGAGCAGTTCATGCCATCAAAGTGACACTGGGGTAAAATATACGAAGCCCAGTATACCCATTATGACTACCCGTCTGATAAGGACACACCAGGCACATGCATCACAACCATATGTGCGCGACATGGTGATCTCATATCAAGATAAACTGCACATGACCTTTATTATTATTATTATTATTATTATTATTATTATTATTATTATTATTAACTTTTCTGTATTTGAACTTTGCTACTTTGTTCTGTGTTTTCTTCCGGGAGAAAACAGAATTATATCTGTTACTGAAGAAGATAAGATTTCTGAATGCCTATTCGTTGGAAGAGAGTGAAGAACAAAAGCAATTTAATTTGGTGTTAACCTGGCCAGTTAGATAACCAAAACAAAAGATATTAAGAACTTAGCAGGGAAAATTAAATTCATTATGTTTTGTTTTGGGATTTGTTTTGTAAGATTCTTTATATGAGTTCGTGTGTTGAGGCATATTCTGTTGTGTCTGGGGAGAGTCATTTTCTTTTTGTGCCTTATAATGTAATACATTCACTGGTAAAATTTCCACTTATTTCTTATTTATATTTTCCTAAAATTTTCGTTGCATTTTGCAACCTTTTTGAAGACTATTGAAAAGGCTGCAAGACACAACGAAAATTTTAGGGAAATAAAAATAAGAAATAAGGGGAAATTTTACTGGTGAGTGTGTTAAATTATAAGGCACAAAAAGAAATTCATTAGAAAAATTGAAATTCACAAGGTAAATGCTGTTTAATTAAAAATATTCACTTTCCATATCTCCATGATAATGAGAATCAACCAACCAACTGGCAAGAACAATACTCTTGTCTTTATGAATAAAATCAACTCTCCTTCAAATCACACTCTACTCTAATGTCTTTTTTTTTAAAAAAAAGGGGGGGAGGAGAGCAAATTATGTTATATACTATTTTTAAGAATAACAGTTAGGACTGTCATGGTTGGAATGCCATTGATCATAGGTCTGCTGAATAAGTACTGACATGGGAATAAACAAGAACTTGTTTTAAAATGTCATCATCATCATCGTCATCATCATGAGCAGCAGCAGCAGCAGTAGTTTTCCATGTACTTTTTTTCCATGATGGCATGGGCTGGTTCATATTTCTTGAGGCAGTATGCTATAGTTTGATGTCCTTTCTCACATAAAATTCTTACTTGTTTTACAAGATATTTTATTCTGCTTGTCTTCACACGTCAAAAATATTGAGCTGCAGGATATATTGTTTTTGTGAGACACACAAACATTACACCACCCAAGCAGTGTCAGCGCAAATACACACACATACAAACACATACACACATGTATGTGTGTGTGTGTGTATGTGGGGGAGAGGCATTTAGCTTAGTAGTTATTGACTAAATAGCTGCCCTACACATTCTGATTAAATCATTAAAAAAATACGCCAGAAAATTCCCGTTCAGTGCATTATCAGCACCAAGCAGGAACTTCTCAGAAACAGTGGCTTATAATTAGAAATTTGAGAGGTAGTTTATATTTTTTCTTAGAATGGCTGAAAAAAAAAATTCCAAAGAAAAAGAGATAAAGTTATTTGCATGCACTTCATCATCCTCATAATCATCATCATCGTTTAACGTCCGCTTTCCATGGTAGCATGGGTTGGACGATTTTGACTGAGGGCTGGCGAACCAGATGGTTGCACCAGGCTCCAATCTTGATTTGGCAGAGTTTCTACAGCTGGATGCCCTTCCTAACGCCAACCACTCTGAGAGTGTAGTTGGTGCTTTTTGCGTGCCACCGGCACGGGGGGCCAGTCAGGCGGTACTGGCAACGACCTCACTCAAATTCTTTTATAAATGGATCTGTTGCAAATGGGGTCTGAAGTTAAGGCTGCAGTTAAATGCGCTGAGGTCAACTTTGCCTTTCATCCTTTCGGGGTCGATAAATTAAGTACCAGTTACGCACTGGGGTCGATGTAATCGACTTAATCCATTTGTTTGTCCTCTCTATGTTTAGCCCCTTGTTTGCAATAAAGAAACAGATATAACAACACCATGTAAAGATTTAATTAGAACTTTTGTTTTACTGCATAAATAATTTCAGGTTGGTCATGAATTAGAAAGTTTCCACAACAAGTCAACACAATTGGGAGAATAATTCTGTAGCATTTGTTAATAGTTGATTACAAAAGTTCTGTACTGGAGCTTACCGAGAGAGGAGAAAATATACTGATTAGATTCGTATCTGCCAACTGTAATGACACATTCAGGTTGAGTAGAAGACATGAAAATGACTATTATAAACGACAAGAGAGTGTGGAGCTGGTCTGTGGGTTGCCATACATACACTGGAGGTGGGCACTAAAAACAAGCCTTTCTATAACCCTTACATTGAGACATTCTAGAAGACCCTTCTAGAATGTCTCAATAGCTGTGTGTGTGTGTATGTGTGTGTGTATGTATGTATGTATGTATGTATGTATGTATGTATATCATGTATGTGTCTTTGTGTCTGTGTTTGTCTCCCTATCACCACTTGGCAACCAGTGGTGGTGTGTTTACGTCCCCCATAACTTAGCAGTTCGGCAAAAGAGATCAATAGAATAAGTACCAGGCTTAAAAAACATAATAAGTCCTGGTGTCGATTTCTTTGACTAAAAGGTGGTGCTCCAGTATGGGCATAGTCAAATGACTGAAACAAGTAAAAGAATATTAATACAAAGCTCTATGCAAAGCTGGTACAAGTACAACACTAACATTTTAGACCAGTGGTTCTCAACCAGGGTCCATATGGCCCCTGTGAGTTTATATAAAATTTTGAGGGGTCTACACAACAAAATAGTAAATTGGGGATCCACAATAGTATTTCAAGGAGTCCTTGAAAAAATTTTGCTTAGAATGTATTAGTATGTATTGCAAAAAACAGTAAGGTTTCTTTCTCCAATATTTACATTATTTACATTTGACGGATATTTGTCCTCATCTTGTTTGTTGTTAACACAACGTTTCGGCTGATATACCCTCCAGCCTTCTTCAGGTGTTTTGGGGAAATTTCGAACCTGGGTTCTCATTCCTAAGGTATTTTTCGATGATATTATTTTTATTATTATTATTCAGGTCCCTGCTTGGAATCGAACTATGAATCTTGGGGTTAGTAGCCCACGGGCATATGGCGTAGTGGTTAAGAGCGCAGGCTACTAACCCCAAGATTCTGAGTTCGATTCCAAGCAGGGACCTGCATAATAATAATAATAATAATAATAATAATAATAATAATAATAATAGTAATAATAATAATAATAATAATAATAACAACAACAACAACAACAAGATCGAAAAATACCTTAGGAATGAGAACCCAGATTTGGTGGACAGAAACTGAAAGAAACCTGTCCTATATATGTATATATATATATTTATATATATATATGTATGTATGTGTGTGTGTATGTGTTTGTGTGTCTGCATTTGTCCCCCCAACATTGCTGGTGTGTTTACGTCCCTGTAACTTAGCGGTTCGGCAAAAGAGGCCAATAGAATAAGTACGAGGCTTACAAAGAATAACTCATGGGGTCGATTTGCTCAACTAAAGGCGGTGCTCCAGCATGGCCACAGTCAAATGACTGAAACAAGTAAAAGAGTAAAAGAGCATATAGCCAATAATCGATAAAATGATAAAGAGTGGTACCGAAGCCCTTTTCATGGGGTCTCAAGAAAAAGGCTAATATCAGAGATTTTCTCATGGGAGTCATGAAGCTGTATGTATTGTAGATGGAAAAAAATACTTACCAAACGACATTTCTCACAGGGTGAAGAACTTCCTGTACTCATGCTGTCTGCTTTCTGCATTTTCTTACCCCTTTTCCATTTAAATGGGCTTTTGCTCTTGTCAGTACTCCGAGTTTTAGTTAGATCTGGTCTGCTACCATCAACTTGCGTTGGTGGAGAGTCTTGTACAATTTTAGAGCTGTCTGACAGCCTAGGAGAATCAGTTGACTTTTCATCATCTGTTAATCTTGTAGAGTCTAAAATTTTCGCTGTGTCCCCACTTTTGATTGTGTCACTGCTTTGAACGGAATCGGAACTCTTGGTAGACTCCAGACTTTTGGTCGTCTCACAGCTTTTTGAAACGTCTGTAACCGTTACGGTGGGAACTTCTCCAGCATTATCGACCATGAGCCACTCATCGGTCTTTGCAGCAGTATTCCCTGCTGGAAGAAAAGCATTGACAACATACAGTTAATAAGATGACACACATGAAACAGATTGTTCTTTCATAAAGTTAAGCAGAAAAACTTAATAATCAGTAAAAGCTGAATTGAAATGCCAAACACTTACCACTCTAGAAGTCATCATAAACAAGAAGTGTGTGTGTGTGTGTGTGTGTGCGCGCACACGTGTGTGTGTTGTGTGTGTGTGTGTGTGTGTGTGCACACACCTATGTGTGTATTAAGTTTGCTTCTCGACTACATGGTCTCAGGTTCAGTCACATTGCTTGGCACCTGGGGCAAGTGTTTTCAACTATAGCCCCAGGGCCAACCAAAGCCTTGTGAGTGGATTTGGTAGACAGAAACTGAAAGAAGCCCATTGTATATGTGTGTGTGTAACCATATTTTCCAATGTGTTCTTCACATTTATTTTTAAATGGTAAGGAGTGATATGAAGGACCTTTGGTTGCTATTTCTAACAAGTTTTAAGTTATGATACTTTTTTTTTTATATCCTGAGATCAGATCCTTCCAAGATCAATTATGTCTTTCATCTTGCAGGAGTCAATAAAATAAAATACCAATCAAATACTGTAACACAAAGAACATTTGGTTGCTATTTCTAGCATGTCTTTAGTTATGACACATTGCTTTTCATTCTGAGCTCAAATCCAGCTAAGATCAACTTTGTCTTTCATCCTGCAGGGGTCAATAACATAAAATACTGATCAAATAGTGTTTCATATAAAGGACATTTAGTTGCTATTTCTAGCAAGTCTTTAGTCAGGACACTTTGCATTACATTCTGAGATCAAATCCTGCTAAGATCAACCTTGCCTTAAATCTTTCAGGGGTCAATGAAATGAAGAACCGATGAAATAGCAGCACTGATGTAATATTCCTATAAAGCATCCTTGATGTTAAATTATAATACTAGACTAAGACTAACACTGACTTTTATCCTTTTGGCATTGATATAATATAGTACCAACGGAGTACTGAGGTTGATTCAATATTCTTATTAAACAGCCTACATGTGAACAGAATTATAATAGAAAGCTAAGACTGACCTTGTCTTTCATCTTCCTACAATCAATAAAATAGTGTCAGTTTAATATTGCTATAAAGCATCCTAAATATGAACAAAATTATAATAGAAGACTAAGTTTGCCATTAATCCTTCTGGGGTTAATAAAATACTAGCCAAGCAGTGAAGTCAATTTAATATTCCTTCCTACAAAGTATCCTAGATGTGAAAGAAATTATAATAGAAGATTAACTCTGCCTTTTATCCTATCGGGGTTGATAAAATAAAGAACCAGTCAAGCAGTTATGTTAATTTGTTAATCCGATAAAGCATCCTAGATATGAGTGACATAAGCATAGCTCCGTGGTTAAGAAGTTTGCTTCCCAACCATGTGGTCTTCGGTTCAGTCCCACTGTGTGGCATCTTGGTTATGTGTCTTGTCTTTACTACAGCCCTAGGTTGACCAAAATCTTTGTGAGTGAATTTAGTAGATGGAGACTAAAAGAAACCCATTATATGTATGTATGTACATATATATATATAAATAAGCGGAAAGTGTAACCTCTTGAAAGAGCTGTTCTTCACTCCTGCTCCAGAGCGTTAGCTGCGGGGTCACTCCGAAAAGCTCTATCTGCGACGATTTCATCTCAGTCGAAGGAGAGGGGCTTTCTCCGTCCGGGTTGCGGATCCGTGGAATAAGCTGCCGGACGAGATAGTGAAGATGCCGACGACCGCTTGGTTCAAAGTCTTTCTTGACCAGAAATGGCCTGAACTCTTTGCATGAACACCCTCCCTGTACATAACTCCATGTCCCCCTACATGGCCTTGCTTTTTGCTTTTTGAGCAAAAAAATTAACTTAACTTATATATAATCTAACTGAAGGATATGTTAATCTTGTGAAGAGATGGTTGCATCCAAGGAAATATTGGTTCAATACCTAGTATTGTTGAGGAATGAAATTCCCTTAAAACTATAGGTATATATTAAGCATATAGTTTATATTCAGCTAAAAGAGGAAAAGAAAATTCAGATAAGGAAGTTAACACTTATTTATTATTAACAAATTGGTCATCTCTGCTTCTTACAGCCGTTTCAATTAATACTCAATAATTTAATTACAAATTTGTACATTAAATTTGCGTTAGCCACTCCTGCGCCTATAACCACTCCTGCGCCTATATATATATATATATATATATATAAAACAAATGATAGGGATGGAAAATGGAATACACAGGAAACTTTATTGCTCAGAACAATCATTTCAACACAACACAATTGTTTTCTTTGTTTTGATTTTCACCTAAAAAAAACGAACAGACTTTTTGGCCAACCCAAAATATATATTATCATCAACATCATCATTATCATTTAATGTCTGTTGTCCATGCTGGCATGGGTTGGACGGTGTGGCCAGAGCTGGCAAGTTGGTGGGGTTGCACCAGATTCTAGACTAATTTGGCATGGTTTCTACAGCTGGATGCCCTTCCTAATGGCAACCACTTTACAGAGTGTGCTGGGTGTTTTTATGTGGCACAGCATAGACACTTTTACATGGCACCAGTGTTGGTTTGTTTCCATCCCCACAATTTAGTAGTTCAGAAAAAGCGACTGATAGATAAAGTGCCAGACTTAAAAATAAATAGAGGGGGTTTGTTTGACTAAATCTCTTACACAATCTAATGACCGAAACAAGTAAAAGAGAGAAAAAAGCCAAGAGTGACCGGACGAAGCAGAATTGGTAAATCCTTCTCTCACACACAAACACACAGAAGCACACACATACCTACAAATGCACATGCATACAAACATACACACACATAAATACGCACACATACATACAAACACATATACAAACATACACACACATACATACAAACACATATATGTACATACAAACACACATACACATGTACAAATACACACATGCTCATAAAAGTACAGCTTGGCACAGGCTCAAAGGTACACACACACACACACACACACACACACACGCACACACACACACACAAGTACACACTAGCACACAGGCTAACAGACACACATACACACATTCAGATATGTACACAGATACTACACACAAATGTACAGAAGCTCACACATTAAAAAGATACTGAAACAGAAACCCACACACACATATACACACGTACACGTACACACACACACACACACACTTGCTCACAAAAGTACAACTTCACACACAAGCTCACACACACACATACACACATATATACAAATACACAAAAGCACACACACACACACACACATACATGCACACATAGACACAAAGAAAAGCACACACTAAAACATTCTTTATACCACAATTTACACACACATACACACACACACACCACCACCACCACCACCACAACCACCACCACAACCACCACCACAACCACCACCACCACCACCACCACCATCAACAATATAATTTCGACCAAAACAGTAAATCTTCAGGTGAACAACTTGTAGTAACTGTCAAGTTACCAAAATGAAGAAATCAATATTCTATTTATAAGTCAACAGATTTCTCTATTTATAGACAAAATACTGGACAAGCAAACTGATTTTTAACCACAATGTACCAACAAACACACTGATATACTGTACCTATACAATATAAACCCCACACAAACACTAGAATACTCTACTTTCACATTGGTACACTATGACAACACACATAAACATTGTGCTTATATCGTGGTATAGGCATGGTACCACAGTGTATCATATCAACACAATACACACTGTATCTATACATTGTATGCTTATTCTTTAATCATTTATCTTTTATTTTTTTTACTTTGTTTCAATCACTGTACTATGGCCATGCTGAGGCACTGCCTTGAAGGGTTTTAGCTGAACAAATCAACTTCAGTATTTATATCATATAGGAGTGGCTGTGTGGTAAGTAGCTTGCTTACGAACCACATGGGTCCGGGTTCAGTCCCACTGCATGGCACCTTGGGCAAGTGTCTTCTACTATAGCCTTGGGCGGACTAAAGCCTTGTGAGTGGATTTGGTTGACGGAAACTGAAAGAAACCAGTCGTATATATGTATATATATATGTATGTGTGTGCATATGTTTGTGTATCTGTGTTTGTCCCCACCGACATCGCTTGACAACAGCAGTTCAGCAAAAGAGACCGATAGAATAAGTACTAGGCTTACAAAGAATAAGTCCTGGAGTTGATTTGCTCGACTAAAGGCGGTGCTCCATGATGGCCACAGTCACTTGACTGAAACAAGTAAAAGAGTAAAAGAATATATATAGACTGCATGTGTATATATATATATATGTAGACTGCATGTGTATATATATATATATATATATATATATATATATATATTCTTACTTCCTTTATTCTTTTACTTGTTTCAGTCATTTTACTTGTTTAAGAGAGGATGAGGAAAAGAAGGAAGAGGAGAAGGAGAAAAAGAAGGAGAAAGAGGTAGTGGTGGTGGTCAGGTAAGAAATTCATACAGTGAATATTTCCCATTCTGATAGGTCTCACCATCCTGATTTATTGAAGCCATTGCATTTCATATTTCACATGAACTAACTTAATAATCTCGATTCAATGACCACAGCCTGTCAGGTTTGTTTTTAAATGACTATTTTCACCACTCAGATTGTCAAACATTGCTACCTTTCATGATCTAAAAGACTCGTTTGATGACGTTATGTCAAAGGTCACATCTAGTGACACAACAACACCCTAAACACCAATTTCAAGAATACAAGAGGAATTGGCCAGCTCGCAAGAAACTGAATCCTTTATCTCTCACTTGATGAGTAATTGCATTATCTTAGAATAACCTGTCCTCTTAGTGCTAAGTGACTGATGAATTATCTTGCAGAGATAAAACAGAAAAAAATTGCAACAGCAGAAACAGGCGTTGAACCAATCCACAAGTCTACAGTAGCAATTACATCAACCCCCACTACAAGTTCTGGGATTGATGTAATCAACTGAGCCCCTACTCTCAAAATTACTGGCTTTGTGCCAAAACTAGAAACCATTAATTATATTATTATTATTATTATTATTATTATCATCATCACTATTGAGTCAAGTACATCAACATCAAAATAAATATCAAATGGAAATTGTAGTTGTGATACCTGTGCCGGTGGCACGTAAAAAGCACCATCCGAACGTGGTCGATGCCAGTGCAGCCTTGACTGGCTTCTGTGCTGGTGGCACGTAAAAAGCACCAACCGATTGTGGCCGCTGCCAGCCTCTCCTGGCATGTAAAAGGCACCCACTACACTCATAGAGTGGTTGGCGTTAGGAAGGGCATCCAGCTGTAGAAACACTGCCAGATCAGACTGGAGCCTGGTGCAGCCTCCTGGCTTCTCAGACCCCAGTTGAACCGTCCAACCCATGCTAGCATGGAAAACGGACATTAAACGATGATGATGATGATGATGATATTATATTATTATTATTATTATTTATTATATTATTATTATTATTATTATTATTATTATTATTATCGTTATTATTATTAAGGTGATGAGCTGGCAGAATGGTTAGCACGCTGGAGGAAATGCTTAGCGGTATTTTACCCATCACTACATTCTGAGTTCAAATTCCACCAAGGTTGACTTTGCCTTTCATCTTTTCGGGGTTGATAAATTAAGTACCAGTGAAATGCTGGGGTCGATGTAATCGACTTGTCCCCTCCCCTAAAATTTCAGACCTCGTGCCTATTTTATTACTATTTTTTTTCCCCCCTGGAAAACTAGCAGAATTGTTAGTACACCATGCAAAGTACTCAACAGCATTTCATCTGGTCTTTATGTTCTGAGTTCAAATTCCGCCAAGGTCAACTTTGTCTTTCATCTTTTTGGGGTCAATAAATTAAGTACCAGTGAAATTCTGGTATCGATGTGATCAATTAACCCCCTCTCCAAAACTTTCAAGTTTTGTGCCTTTAGTAGAAAGTACATTCAAACCGTCCAGCCCATGCCAGCATAGAAAATAGATGTTAAATGATGATGATGATGCTGAACGTTATTATTATTATTATTATTATTATTGAGTGAGCGAGCAGAGCATGCCATCAAAGTGACACTGGGGTAAAATATACGAAGCCCAGTATACCCATCATGACTACCCGTCTGATAAGGGTACACCAGGCACCATGCATCACAACCATATGTGCGCGACATGGTGATCTCATATCAAGATAAACAGCACATGACCTTGCAGGTGGAGCCCAGTTAGAATTTTCTTCAGATCGAGTAACCCATCCGCTCAAAAGGTCCCTGAATAAGGGTTGTTAAGGACGTTGAACGAAACACCCATGTTTCCAGAGGTGAATATTCAAACCCCAAAGAATCCTTCTCAACACATGGCTATGATGCTCCCCCACTACTTCTACTCGTGATCAGAGATGCACATATCGTCAGCCACTAAGGGACATGCTCAACTGGTTAAGGTCAAACAACTGACAAGCAAATCTGTGGCATGAGCAGAATATTTGCTGTAACCCATCTTTATACCAAGACAAAACAATGTACATGATAACACTTCCAATCAGTTAAGATCAGAAGCCATGAGAGCCACTGCCTGGTACTGCATCAGGGCATTTATTATTATTATTATTATTATTATTATCATTATTATTATCATTATTATTATTATTATCATTATTATTATTATTATCATTATTATTATCATTATTATTATCATTATTATTATCATTATCATTATTATTATTATTATTATTATTTATTATTATTATGTTTCAAATTCTGCTGAAGTCAACTTTGCCTTTCATCCTTTCGGGGGTCGATGAAACAAGTACCAGTTACGCACTGGGGTTGATGCAATCGACTTTCTCTCTCCCCCAAATTTCAAGCCTTGTGCCTATAGTAGAATGGATTATCATTATTATTATTATTACTATCACTGTTGTTGTTGTTGGTGGTGGTGGTGTTGTTGTTGTTGTTCTGTTGTTGTTAAGGCAGCAACCTGGCAGAACCATTAGCATGCTGGACAAAATGTTTAGCAGCATTTCACCTGTCTTTACATTGTGAGTTCAAATTCCACTGAGACTGACTTTGCCTTTCATATGTACCAGACAACTTCCCCCTCTCCTCAAAAACTGCTGGTCCTGTACCAAAATTTGAAACCATGATTATTACTCTCAGGTTATATGAATATAGGGAAGGTGTTTAGGTTATTTTCACACAGCAGGAATTTTAGATGATTACAGTAAATAGGAATAAAAAAAACATAAAAAGAGAGACAAAGGTAGAGAGGAATAACTTGAGATAATTTAACTGCTGTTTCTAGCAGGTCAAGTGACCACATAGGGCCACATAGGTTTTAAAATGGTTCTCAACCATTTTAAAACCTATGGACCCTTTTTTTACCTATTGACCTTCTTTTACCCTATGGACCCTTTTTTGACCCTATGGACTCCATGGAGCAGTTTGTGTTAGGAAGGGCATCTAGCCATAAAATCCCTGCCAAAGAGACACAATAGCCTAGGGTAGTTTTTGTACCTGGCGGCTCCTGTCAACTGTCCTACCCATGCATACATGGAAGATGGATGTTTAACAATGATGATGATGATGATGATGATGATTTTTTTTTTTTACCTATGGATCCTTTATGATTCCTATTTTACACAGGTGGACCCTCATAACTATTCTATGATTAAAAAATCCTATAGTTGTTTTTTTTTATACTTCAATATTATTAGGAATTGTCTCAAAAATATTGTTAAAATATTTTTTTTGTATTGTAGAAGCAAAATCAATTTACTACACATGAATTTTAACAACAAAATCTCTTATGGCCTCCCAAGGGCCACACGAACCTCAGTTGAGAACCACAGACAAAGAGCCTCCTTTGTTTACATGCAGCAATCCATCAAATTCCTGTAAGTGTGAGAAATAGACACTTGGCATGATATACAAAGCAATTCATCAGACATAACAGGTGAGCTGATGCTGTCAAAGGGAAGTGTGCTGCAGCGAGTGGAATACAGATGCAGGGTGTCAATGCAATGGTGCACTGCATGATTACAAAGGTAACATTATAGATATTACTGCATACATTTCAAAGTGATGTGGGTAACGAAGTAACAGGGATCAGATACAGGAGCTTTCGAGTTTATTTTATATCATTTGCCATAAAGGCAGTACACAGGTATGTAGCTCTGCGGGCTGGACACGGACATTAATGAGATGAATGATAATGATACAAGGACGATAAGGATGGGAGAAGACGAAAAGCGCCCGCCGACTTTTGCTTCGCTAAAACATTGTTCTTTTTAAAAACATTGAATGAGGTATTAACCCTCTTATAAATTCATAAAAAGTCCATTACAAATAAAAACACATTTAATAAGGCAATAAACCTATTACACAAATGAGTCCTCAATCAACTTTCTTGCTTCCCGCAGACCTTCCTGCAGCCGCAAGTTGGGGGCCCATAAACAGGATCTATACTCTTTCTTTGAGAA
>NC_043019.1:30016342-30038842 GCF_006345805.1 Octopus sinensis | reverse complement strand
CATAAGGAAAAATATAAAATTACACATCTTTGAAATCTGTTTATTACAGTATTATCCTCATTACAGTATTATCCTCCAGCTCAAATAACAACAATTATTTGTTTGTTATTCACTTAAATTTATCTAGAAATTTTGTGTTCTCCATATTAGGCTATGTTTCTTCTTCTAAAGCCGAAGGTTATGGACAGATGTTAGAGTAATTCTGTAAGAGTTTATACTGAATATTTGCTACTTTATAATTATCATTATCGTTTTGTTATTTTTTTTTTTTTATTTTTGCTTCTAAATTTTAAGTCTAAAATATGCTTAATGTTTTAAGAGCTATCTGTTTTTTTTATCTGAATTAAAAAATTTTCTATCCGACACATTTCTGCTGGATAAGCATCTAAATATCCTTTATGGAAGCATTTATGTGCATTTAGTTGATTTAGTTGATCACCAATCATAAATTGGCATATTTCGCTCATATTATGTGGAGAAAATTTCTGGAGAAGGACATCATGCTTGGAATGGTCAGTGGCAAGAGAGGAAGAGGCCAACCAAGAACCCGCTGGCTTGACACCATCAAGAGTAATACCAGAATGGACATAGTCAATCTGAAATAAGCGGCCCAGGTTAGAACTGACTGGAGGACACTGATCCAACGAGTGACCGAGAGTCGACTTTGACTGAGCAGATAGAGAGAGAGAGTTGATTCAGCTGCAGTACATATTCATCCAAGTTAGACACTCTTACACAGCTTTGTTCAAGGTTTTACCCATGAGGGTAGATGAAACAAACAGAGGATTCAAGTGTTAGATAATAATCTGATTGTCTGCTTTGATATTGGTTCAATGGCTAAATGCCCTTCCTAACATTAACCACTTCAGTTCCTCTGTTACTAATCATTTCAACTCCTCTCATACTTTGCGGGGCCAGTTGGACACCTCACCGCATCTATTTCTCTCTGTGGAGCTCCACCTAATCATTCTCCCACTCTCTTCTAAAAGTGAGTAACCATGTAACCCCTCCACAACATGAAACCCACTCTGTTTTTTTCTTTAACCCCCTCATCATATATCATCATCATCATCGTCATTGTCATCATCATAATCATCATCATCTTATTTGTTTATTGCCCACAAGGGGCAAAACATAGAAGGGACAAACAAGGACAGACAAAGGGATTAAGTCAATTACATCGACCCCAGTGCATAACTGGTACTTAATTCATTGACCCCGAAAGGATGAAAACAACTATTTCTCTCTGTGGAGCTCCACCTGATCATTCTCACACTCTCTTCTAAAAGTGAGTAACCATGTAACCCCCTCCACAATATGAAACCCACTCTGTTTTTTTCTTTAACCCCCTCATCACCTAGAATGAAGCTTCCCTCCCATTGCTTGGGGCCCATAGAATTTGTGAGCTGCTCAGCAACCTCACACGTACTGATGGTACATCAAAAGCATCTAGTACATGCTGCAAAGTGGTTGGTGTCAAGATGATTATCCAGAAGACACTGGAGCATGGTACAGATCTTGGATGCATCTGAGACCCCCTTCTGGTCACAACACAGACCATGGGGTTGCACCTAGAAAGTTACCCTCCCAGGCACAAGTCTAGGCAAGGTTGTTTTATGGAAGACCAGCAGTCGCCCATGCATACCAGCCTCCCTTCTCCACACCACCAGTGTTGTCCAAGGGAAAGGCAAAGGGGCTGATACAGCTTGGCGCCAGTGATGTTGGAACTCATTTCTACAGCTGAGTGAACTGGAGCAACGTGAAATAAAGTGTCTTGCTCAAGAACACAACACACAGCCCGGTCCGGGATTCGAGCTCACAACCTCACGATTGCAAGGTCGACACTCTAACCACTAAGCCATGTGCCTTCATAGTTTGGATCCATCATAGTTTGTCAAACTGTCCAACCCATGCCAACATGGAACATGGACATTAAATGGTGACGATTATGACGATCACGATGTTGGTGATGGCAGTGGTGGTGGTGGTGGTGGTGGTGGTGACAGTGTTCCCAGATCATTTATTTCTAGTTAGCTTGTTAATATTCCCTGTTCTAAATACATTAACACTTACTCTCAATATTAGTCTGTCTGTCTGTCTATATGATTACATATTTTAATACTAGCTTACCTAACCCTCTGCCTCACCACATAGATATTTCTAATTCATTTCGTTTAATTCTCCCTGAAATAAATACTTTAATACAAACTTACTCTGACTGAATCTCTAAGTTATTCGTCCGCCCGACTACATATTTAATACTAGCTTACCTATTTCTGTACGACATAATTATTTCCAGTTAACCTTTTAAAACTCCCTCCATTAAACTATAATAACAACTACTTCACTTATCTATCTGTCTTTACATAAAATGATTTCTAGTTAACATATTTAATGCTCTCTGCATTGCATATGTTAACACTAACTTGTATACAGATATATTAACTCTTGCAAATGATGATGTTAATAGAAAATACGTTTGCTATTATAAATAACATGTAGAGTTTACTTATAAAATTTTTTTTTGTTCGTCATTTACAACCTCATCCATTTTCTAAAGCTATATAACATGATACTATCATATCAATTAATGTGTAAATAAAATCTTGTAAACAGCTGAATATTCCTAATGCATTTACCAAATTAATTATGCCTTTCGATGCTATAATTTGAAGGCGCATAGCTCAGTGGTTAGTGCGTCAGGCTCACAATCATGAGGTAGTGAGTTCATTTCCCAGACTGCACTGTGTGTTGTGTTCTTCAACAAGATGTGTGTGTGTGTGTTTACACGATGTGAAGGCGCATGGCTCAGTGGTTAGAATGTCAAGCTTACGATCATGAGGTAGTGAGTTCAATTCCCAGACTGCACTGTGTGTTGTGTTCTTCAACAAGATACTTGTGTGTGTGTGTGTGTGTGTGTGTGTGTGTGTGTGTGTGTGTGTACACGATGTGAAGGCGCATGGCTCAGTGGTTAGAATGTCAAGCTTACAATCATGAGGTTGTGAGTTCGAATCCCAGACTGGGCTGCGTGTTGTGTTCTTGAGCAAGATACTTTATTCCAAGTTGCTCCAGTTCACTCAGCTGTAGAAATGAGTTGCTATGTCACTAGTACCAAGCTGTATCGACCTTTGCTTTCTCCTCAGATAATATTGGTGGCATGGAGAGGGGGAGCTGGTATGCATGGGTGACTGTTGGTTTTAGCTGCCAATTCTGTACAAGACATTGTAGATCTTTAGCTGGGCTAAAAAGTCACATTCGATCACAGCACCAATAACAGTTAAGCTTCATGCAATGGCCATGCTCGATAACGAGGGGGCAGCCATCATGCATGCATGTATGTATGTATGTATGTATGTATGTATGTATGTATGTATGTATGTATGTATGTATGTATGCATGTCATCATCATCATTATCATCGTCATGCTGGCCCCCGTGCAGGTGACACATAAAAGCACCATCCGTTCGTGGCCGTTTGCCAGCTCTGTTTGGCCCCGTGTCGGTGGCACATAAAAGCACCATCCGTTCGTGTCCGTTGCCAGCATTGCCTGGCCCTGTGCCACTGACACATAAAAACACCATCCGTTCGTGGCCGTTCGCCAGCTCCGTCTGGCACCTGTGCAGGTGGCACGTAAAAAACACCCACTACACTCGCGGAGTGGTTGGCGTTAGGAAGGGCATCCAGCCGTAGAAACACTGCCAGACCAGACTGGAGCCTGGGGCAGCCCCTGGCTCCCCAGACCCCGGTCGAACCGTCCAACCCGTGCTAGCGCGGAAAACGGACATTAAACGATGATGATGATGATGATGATAATCATTTAACATCTGTTTTCCATGCTGACATGGGTTGGACAGTTTGACAAGAACTGACAAAGTCTTCTCAGGAGGTGAGATCAGTATTAATCAGTATTAAAATGCTTGAAGTCATCCCTAAGCTTATACTTGTATCATCAAAGGGGACTATCTACAGGGGATTTGCAGTTCCAAATCTGACCATAATCTATTATGGCAGTTCATACACACACACACACACACTTTATTAGAGTTTCAAATGATTTATGTTTACCAGTTAGGCAATATATCTGCCAGTGTGCAGTGTCTGTCAGTTATATAATAATATCAGTGTATGTTTGTATATAGTTTTGTCTATCAGTTACTACATGTGTGTTTGTGTCAGTCACTCAGTGTGTGTGTGTATGTGTGTGTTGTAAAAAAAGCTTATGATAACTAAAACAATATTCTCATTTGAAAATACTATTATCAGGTGTGATGATTATTTGAACACAGCTCCTGATCTAAACTAATCAATCTACTTATCAATCACAGCTCTTTACATTCTGAGTTCAAATTCTGCTGAGGTTAACTTTCATCCTCATGGGGTCATTGAAACAAATTACAAGTCATTTACTGCAGAATGATTTAATTGGCAATACTCAATACTTTCCCTCCAAATTTATGGCCTTGTGCCAAAGTTAGGAATCAATATACTTATCTTTTATTTTTTATCTTTTACTTGTTTCAGTCATTTGACTGTGGCTATGCTGGGGCACTGCCTTGAAGAATTTTAGTGAAACTAATCAACCCCATTATTTACATTATTTACAACTGATAGATATTTGTCCTCATCTTGTTTGTTGTTTTGTTGTTAACACAACATTTCAGCTGATATACCCTCCAGCCTTCTTCAGGTGTCTTGGGGAAATTTTGAAGCTGGGAAAACTTCAAACCACTACGCCATATGCCCACGGGCATATGGCATAGTGGTTAAGAGCATGGGCTACTAACCCCAAGATTCCGAGTTCAATTTCAAATAGCGACCTGAACAAAAACAATAATAATAATAATAACATCAAAAAATACCTCAGGAATGAGAACCCAGATTCAAAATTTCCCCAAGACACCTGAAGAGGGCTGGAGGGTACATCAGCCAAAACGTTGTGTTAACAACAAGATGTGGACAAATATCCGTCAAATGTAAATAATGTAAATAATGTACATAATTCCTCGTCTCTTAAATATAGAACTAATCAACCCCAGCACTTATTTTTCACAATCACCAGTTGTCAAGCAGTGGTGGGGGAGGGGAGACAAACACACACAAGAATCACAAGACAGATTTTTCAAACCAAGCCAACCAGCAGGAGAACTAGTGGGTAGACCAAGGATGAAATGGTTGGATAATATCCATAATTTCAGTTGATCATGCTTGGGAATCCAGCAGGAAAGTCTTATGACAGCTGTTTCTGATTAGAACTTATGAAGGTGTCAGAAGAATCTGCCCCCACAAATCTCCCTGGAATAGTGGGCAGAGAAAATGGATGAATGGATGGAGGGAGGGATTACCTATTTTGATTGTACATGCTTACTTCCATACACATGTATCTAAATATATCTTATTTAATGGCTATAGAATACTCTTACTCTCTTTTACTCTTTTACTTATTTCAGTCATTTGACTGCGGCCATGCTGGAGCACCACCTTTAGTCAAGCAAATTGACCCCGGGACTTATTCTTTGTAAGCCCAGTACTTATTCTATTGGTCCCTTTTGCCGAACTTTTGTGACGGGGACATAAACCAGCATCGGTTGTCAAGCAATGCTAGAGGGACAAACACAGACACACATATATACGGCAGGCTTCTTTCAGTTTCTGTCTATCAAATCCACTCACAAGGCTTTGGTCGGCCCGAGGCTATAGCAGAAGGCTATTGTAGACAAGATGCCACGCAGTGGGACTGAACCCGGAACCATGTGGTTGGTTAGCAAGTTACTTACCACACAGCCACTCCTGCGCCTATGTAGTTAAGTTGTTTTTTTTTTAATTTATATACATACTGTACTATTTCATTTTTACAAAACAAAATATATCTCCATCATTAAAAGATTTCATTTAGATGACCAATATAAAGTGTTTTAATATAGCTGTCTATCTTTATGGCCAAGATATATGGAAATTTAATACAAGTTTTTATCTTAATAGGTCAATATATTTATACCTTTTAAATATTTCTACTAGTGTAGCAAGCCAATATACAATGTTTAAATGTTGCAGTTCATTTTGATGGCCAATATACTGAAATTTATAAAACTACTGATCTTTATTGATCAATAAATATGTTTCATTTAATGTGGATATTGATCATAATGATTGATATATATATATTTCCTTCGAATGAACAAACTCAAATAATTTGAACAATCTTGTCTAAATTAAGAAATGGTGACATCTGTTTAAATTATATCACAAAGACTCCAACTGTAGAGATACAGAGAGAGAAAGACACAAGTCTTGGAAATGAGAGGCTACTGCCTCAACAGTTTTGGCAACTCATAGTCAGTTCACATCACAAGAGAGCAGATCCATGGCACCTTTCAGTGTCATGTTGGCTTTTAACAAACACCTTCAACAGACAAATTTGTGGAGGTGCGTAGGTTAGTGGTTAGGGTGTCAGTACCATGATTGTAAGATTGTGGTTTCAATTCCTGGACCGGGCGACGCGTTGTGTTCTTGAGCAAAACACTTCATTTCACGTTGCTCCAGTCCACTCAGCTGACAAAAATGAGTAACACTGCAATGGACTGGCATCCTGTCCAGCTGGGGGGAACACATACACCATAGAAACTGGGAAACCGAGCCCATGAGCCTGGCTAGGCTTTAAAAGGGCGCATTTACTTCTTATTTTTTCAACAGACAATGATGGAGAAAGGAAAGCTGAGACATTGTGACTACAAAACAAGATCCAGTGACCTTGCAGAGATTATTCTGTGGGAACTATGGGAAAAGAGAAAAAAGTGGTCAGATGTCAAGGAGTAGTTAGCCAAATCACTAACAGGGACTTGAGCACTAGCATGTAGCTATGGAGTTGCATCTTTCAACAAACCTTAGTCGCAATTTGTATTCCTAACACTAGCTGAATGATAACTAAGTTATTTTACTAAATTCTTTGTTATATTTAAAATTAATTGAAAGAAACACAAAGCATCTCAACAGAAATATGGTAACAAAAGGGTTAATCCTTCACCACATAGCATAAAGCCACCTCCCTCTCTATCATATTCCTATTTAGTTGAGAAGACTCTTCGGTCTTCCACATTACACATATGCTGAGGAGACATATGAAGAACTCCAGCATCTCCCCAGACACCAGCATGACGAATGGTGCTTTTTGCTAAAGCTTGTAAAGCCAGGCATTGAGGAAACACAACAAAAAGAATAGGAAAAAGCACCTGAGAGGCATCATTTCTCCGTTGCATCAGGTAGCTTCACCTGCAGCAGGTGTCATCACTGCTGCAGATCAAGAACAGGACTTGTAGCCCATATGCAAGCCTGCCAGAGGTGGTTACAGAACAAGAACAGGCAACATTGACCTGCAACAGACAGCTGAAGAAGAAGATAATGTGATTGTAAATATTCTCTAAAAAGACAAGATGGTCACAGATGGAATGCCTTTGATCATAGCTCTACCCAACAACAATTGGCCTGTAGTTAAATATCAATGCCAAAACTACATACATTCAGTCTGTAATGAAATGACTGAAGTAACTAATAACATCTGAAATATAAGTACTCTAACCTAAATTTATTTTTAGATATTTTTCATAAAATAATTTCAATAAAATATTCATTATATTCTTTGAATAAGAATTGTCTTGGGAAAACTAACAAATTTTTGGTTAAATTTTTAAGAAATATTAAAGTAAGAGATTACTAAAAACTTTAAATTCCAGCTGTTTCATAAAAAAACACATCTATAGGGAACATAATATGTGTTTTCATGGTTCTATTGAGTTAGACATAGCCACCTGGGTCACTGGCAGACAAAAGTTATTTGAAATATCTTAGAGAGAGAGAGAGAGACATACATATATACTATATATATAGGTATACATATATATATAATATATATGTGTGTGTGTGTGTGTATATATAAGTTCAGTAAAATTTAGATTCAGATGAATATGGTACTTAAGTTGAAGGCACCAGAATTTAGTATGGTATTATCCATATAATTTAAAATAAGGCAATTATAATCAAAATAAGCAACAAGGATATCCAGAGGTAATGCAGTACAATCATTTCAAGCAACTCCATTTAATTGAACAATGCAAACATTACATCAACTGGATATCCTTGTTGCTTATTTTGGTTATAAATACGTACATACATATGTATGTATGTATGTATGTATGTATGTATACACACACACATTTATGTACATGTGTTTGCACGCATACATGCTTGCGTGTGTGTGTGTATCTGTCTGTTTGTCTGTTTGTTTTGACATCCTGCAACAGTTGTAAATGAGAGTCTTCATTGCAGAAACGGTTTCCTTCGTTTCTAACCATCCGTGAAAGACATATCTGGCCACGGGGAGATATTACTTCGCTTGAAAAAAGCTGAGGATTGATGAAAGAAAGGGCATCTGGCTGTAGAAAAACTACCTCACCAAATTCTGACTGACCCATGGAAGCATGGCTGAGCTGCTCATTTACAACCACCAAATGATGTCTAGACAAGGTTACACACACACACACACACACACACACACACACAAACTAACACACACACACAGTGAGTTTCTTTCAGTTTCCATCTACCAAATCAACTCACAAGGCTTTGGTTAGCCCTGGGCTGTAATAAAAGATACTTGCCTGAGGTGCCACACAGTGAGACTGAACCTAAGACCACATGACTGGGAAGCAAGCTTCTCAACCACACAGCCACACCTGTTCCTAACAGAACAGAAACAGATGTAAAGAAACACAAAAAACATATATTGAAGTTTGATTCAACCAACTACACAACACCATTACTCCACCTCAGAATTCAGTTTGCAGTTTACTCTGATCATATCCATATTTCATTAATCAAATTGCAGTGTGGAAGGTGTTTGTAAGCCATTTAAGAAACACACAAAAGCCGTTCGATTCACTTCAACATTTAAGTTTAATTTGTCAAAATATTTTCGGCGCTTTAAGACCGTGACCTGTTCACTGACAAAAATCCGTGCTGCATCTGAGCTCAGATGCAGCACGGATTTTTGTCGCAGGATGGATTTTTGTCAGTGAACAGGTCGCGGTCTTAAAGCAACAAAAATATTTTGACAAATTAAACTTAAATGTTGAAGTGAATCGAACAGCTTTTGTGTGTTTCTTAAATGGCTTACAAACACCTTCCACACTGCAATTGTTTTCGTTTCAGCACACGATCTCAGATCAAATCACTTGCTATGCAAGTACATCGCCGTAATTAATTAAATTAAAATACAGTTATTGGATCACTATGTCGTATAAGTGTATGACATCATTAAGAAAAGATTTTACTAAATTAACCCTTTTACTGCATAAATCAGATATATCCATTCAAAATTTCATTAACCATAACTGCAAAAAGCAATTTTTATATACCTATTTCTTTATTACCCACAAGGGGCTAAACACAGAGGGGACAAACAATGACAGACATAGGTATTAAGTCGATTACATCGACCCCAGTGCGTAATTGGTACTTAATTTACTGACCCTGAAAGGATGAAAGGCAAAGTCGACCTCGGCGGAATTTGAACTCACAACGTAACGGCAGCCGAAATACCGCTAAGCATTTCACCCGACGTGCTAATGATTCTGCCAGCTTGCCGCCTTATTTTTTATATACCAATTTATCTTTTGATGAAGAATGTCATGTTTGAAACTATTTTCTATTGAGATATGTCAAGTGTACTGAGGCAACAAGACTTGCAGAAAATACCAATTCTATTTTCTGGTTGATGTTTAACATCATTACTGGAATAATGAAGAAATTTAATTTTGCAGTAAACAAATTAAGGGACCCCTCATCAAACCTGTGATCAAAGATAGTCCAACCACGACTATCCTACTTCTTTTCAGATATACTGAATTCAGGACCACATTATCCAATGTCCCCTACTTTGATTTTAACCCTTTTACTGCAAAAATCAGATATATCCAATTAAAGTTTCATTACCCTTATCTTACAAAAAGCAGTTTTATATTCCAATCTATCTTTTGTTGAGGAATGTCATGTTTAAAGCTATTTTTTCTGTTGAGATATACTATCTTTGAGGCAATATGCCATAGGCGGTGAGCTGGCAGAAACATTAGCATACCAGGCGAAATGCTTTGAGGTATTTCATCCGTCTTTATGTCGTCATCATTATCATCGTCATCATCGTTTAATGTCCGCTTTCCATGCTAGCATGGGTTGGACGATTTGACTGAGGTCTGGTGAACCAGATGGCTGCACCAGACTCCAATCTAATCTGGCAGAGTTTCTACAGCTGGATGCCCTTCCTAATGTCAACCACTCCGAGAGTGTAGTGGGTGCTTTTACGTGCCACCAGCATGAGGGCCAGTCAGGCGGTACTGGCAATGGCCATGCTCAAATGGTGCTTTTTATGTGCCATCTGCACAGGAGCCAGTCCAGCGGCACTGGCAACGACCTTGCTCGAATGATTTTTTTCAGTTCAAATTCTGCAGAGGTCAACTTTGCCTTTCATTCTTTCAGGATTGACAGATTAAGTACTAGTTGCATACTGGGGTTGATCTAATCATCTAGCCCCTTCCCTAAAACTTTCAGGCGTTGTGCCTAGAGTAGAAAAGAATATACCTTACAGAAAATAACAATTCTATTTTTTGGTAGATACTTAACATCATGACTGGAATAACAATGAAATTTAATTTTGCAGTGAAAGGGTTAATGAAGGTCTAATCACAAAAGTCAGGTGATCGATTGTCTGTAACCTTACCTGGATTTCTTTGTTGCTTGTGACTGTTCAATATATTAACGATCTCTGAGCGTAAAGCTGCCAAGGACCAAACCTTGGTTTTCTGACATGATGCTTGTGTTGAACTTGACTGTGCTTGATTCTCCTGGGCTGAACCTGAGGACTCCCCTTCTCCTGACAAGGCATACATCAGTTTCTTACTTAACTGTCACAAAGAAAAAAAAAATAATATCACATAAATATATCGTTAAAGGATAACATCAGAATACATTAATCAAGCAATGGATTATACAGTGTTTATTTGATTTTAATTAACCCTTTAGCATTTAAACTGGCCATATCCGGCCAAAAGTATTCTGCCTGTTTTATGTTCAAACTGGCCATATCTGGTTTCTCACACCAACCCTACAATATTGTTCTAGAAATTAACAGCTACCTCATCAAAATCTCATAGCTACAAGATAATGCATGATTAGTTCAAAACAAAGTGGATAAAAAAGCATTAATTTTGGCAGAATAATGCGAACACTAAAGGGTTAAACAAGGTTGTTTCACATTAGTGGCTGTGTGGTAAGAAGTTCGCTTCCCAACGACATGGTGCTGGGTTCAGTCCCACTGTGTGACACCTTGAACAAGTGTGTTCTACTATAGCCCTGAGCTGACCAAAGCCTTGTGAGCGGATCTGGTAGATGGAAAGTGAAAGAAGCCTATCATATATATGTATGTGTGTATGTGGGTGTATGTGTGTGTGCTTACGTATGTATATAAATGTTGTGTGTGTGTGTGTGTGTGTCCTTAGCCTAACATCACATGATAGCAGCATACAAGTAGTATCATTCATTTATATTATTCTGCAAAAACATGTCTGGCCATGAAGAAATATCATTTTGCTTGAAAACAGGTGAGGGTTAGCTACAGGAAGGGCATCCAGCTGTAGAAAACAGGCCTCAGTAAACTCCATTCAACCTATACAAGCATGCATAGAAAACTGATAGTTAAATGATGATTATGATTATGATGATAGTGATGATGACTAGGAAAGTAAGTGGTAGCACACTTCATGTAGAAAGCATAACTTCAATTAATTAAGACTACACCTTGTTTCAAACAGCATTCAACTCAACCAAACAAAAGCAAGGGAGATTACTCAAATTGAATTATGACAGAATATGAAATGGTTTGTCATGTCAAGTTTTAATTATGAAAATGGACAATGTAGAGGACAATGCTTATGTACAGAATTAGGAACATCCATCTACTACCATTTTATATATTTTACTTGTTTCAGTCACTGGATGGTGACCATGCTGGAGCATCGCCTTGAAGGGTTTTAGTTAAACAAATTAATCCAGTGTGCTTTTTCATTTTGAATGCTGGTACTTATTTTATTGGTTTCTTTCTGCCAAGCAGCTAAGTTAAGTGGACATAAACAAACCAAAATCAGTTATCAAGTGATGGAGGAGACAGACATGGACACCCCCACACACACATAGACACGCACATACAATGGCCTTTTTTTCAGTTTCTTTCAACCAAATCCACTCACAAAAATTTGATTGGCCCAGGGCTATAGTAGAAGACCCTTGCCCTAGAGAGGACAAACAAAGACAGACAAACGGATTAAGTCGATTACATCGACACCAGTGCGTAAATGGTACTTATTCAATCAACCCCGAAAGGATGAAAGGCAAAGTCGACCTTGGTGGAATTTGAACTCAGAATGTAGCAGCAGATGAAATACCTATTTCTTTACTACCCACAAGGGGCTAAACACAGAGTGGACAAACAAGGACAGACAAACGGATTAAATCGATTATATCAACCCCAGTGCACAACTGGTACTTATTTAATTGACCCCGAAAGGATGAAAGGCAAAGTCGACCTTGGCGGAATTTTAACTCAGAATGTAGCGGCAGACGAAATACCGCTAATCATTTCACCTGACGCACTAACATTTCTGCCAGCTCGCCGCCTTCGAACTGGAATTCCCCTTCTGTTCACATTTTCCCTTATGCCTACAGGTGTTGAATTGCTGCAGCTCAAATGAATGTTCAATGCATTGATCTTGCCAGTTACCCCAGCATTCCAAAGTCACCAGGTGATGTCAGCATCTCTCAAACCAGGTATGACAACAAGGCAAAAATGAAACCATGGCTACCATTCTCTCCTGTTTGATTTTTATAATCCCCTTTCCACATCTCTGAGGTATTTCATGTTATCTGGTCAATCTTGCAATTAAATCATCCTGGCGATTAATTATATTATACAGAAATGCTTCATTAAGATATGAACTAAGCAGAGATGGTTATTATAAGTTTAAAAAAAACATAGTTACATGACTAAAAAACTGTAAAATATAAAAATATAGATGTGTAGCAAAAAAAAATTAATTATCTGATTATAGTGTTCCAGTCAATAGAATGCTAAGGTGTTCTTAATTAATATTTTAATGATGTTCCTAGTATAATTAATTGTTGGACTATTAAATCACTTGTGTTGAGCATGTTCTGCTTCTTTGCGATTCTGTAATGTAGAATATATTTAGATTTTTAACCAATACTGAGTGTTATGATGACTGTTAGTACTAACTTTCTTGCTCTCTCTCTCTCTCTCTCTTTCTACATAGATGCAGTGAAGGTGCATGGATTAGTGGTTAAAGTATTCGGCTCACGGTCGTAAGCTCGTGAGTTCAATTCCCAGTGATGCATGTCCTTGAGCAAGACGCTTAATTTCATGTTTCTCCAGTACACTCAGCTGGCAAAAATTAGTAGTACCTGTATTTCAATGGGCCAGCCTTATCACACGTTGAATCTCCCTAAAACTACATTAAGGGTATTTGTGTCTGTGGAGTGCTCAGCCACGTGCACCTTAATTTCATGAGCAGGCTGTTCCATTGATCGGATCAACTGGAACCCTTGTTACTGTAACCAACAGTGCCAGTTTACACACACACACACACACACACACACACACACACCACACACACACATACATATATACATACATACATACATACATACATACATACATTCATACATACATACATACATACATACATGCATGCATATGCGGGGGTGCTGAAAAGTTCATGGCTTTAAGGGTATCATGAAAAGCCTGGTTGGAGGCCCAACCTTCCAAGATATTTTACAGGGCTTAGAAAAACTGAAGGATTTCTGCAATAAGTGTGTGAATCTGAGAGAGGACTATGTTGAATAAAATCATAATTATATGATCCTCCTGTATTTTATTTTACCCAAACTTTTCAGCATCCTCTCATATATATATGTGTGTGCGAGTATACTTACTACAACAACAACATCAACAACAGTAATAATAATTCTAATTTTGGCACAAAGCTAGCAGTTTTAAGGGGAGGGGCTAGTTGATTACATTGATCCAGGGACTCAACTGGTACATATTTTATTGACCACGAAAAGATGAAAAGCGAAGTCAACCTCAGTGAGATTCGACCTCAGAACATAAAATCAGAAGAAATGCCAGTTAGTATTTTGTTCAGGATGGTAACAATTCTGCTAACTCACCACTGAATAATATAGATGCTGATGATGATGATGATGACGACAACGCAGATGAGGAGGAGGAGGAGGACGACGACGAGGACGATGACGACAAAGAAGAAGAAGAAGAAGAAGAAGAAGAAGAAGAAGAAGAAGAAGAAGAAGAAGAAGATGATGATGATGATGATGATGACGAAGATGATAATGAAGATGATAATGATGATGATATTCACTATTCAATAAGTGGAGCATGAAGGTGAAAACAACACCTGTAATAATTGGAGCATTAGGTATGATGAAGAAAAAAAACATATGAACAAAAACATAGATATCATATTTGGATCCACAACACTGCACACAAACCCCCAAAATAGCCCTACTGGGAACCACCCACATCTTATGCAAGGCACTATTTAATTCAATAGCACAACCCAAATGAAACAATCTACAAACACAAGACACACTTTATAAAGTAAATATCCAATTAAATAAACAATAATAGGCACAAGAGTGGCTGTGTGGTAAGTAGCTTGCTTACCAACCACATGGTTCCGGGTTCAGACCCACTGCAAGAGTCTTCTACTTTAGCCTGTTATGCTATATCCCTGTTATGCAAGCAGTGTCGTTTCTGATATTCTCAGTAAACATGTCTAGTCATGCAGAAATATTATCTAACTTGGAAATAGGTGAGGGTTAGCAACAGAAAATTCACCTCTACAAGTTCCGCCAAACTCATGGAAGCACAGAAAAGATATTAACACAATGATGATGATGAAGATAAAATGAATGTGATGGGTGCTTTATATTGTAATTAATGAAATAGGCAGGACAGCTGCTTTGAATTGTAATTAATGAAAGGAATGTGATTGTGGCCTTAAATTGTTCTCAAATTGTTGTTAATGAAATAACACGACTGCTGTCATAAATTGTTACATATTGTCTTCAAATTTTGGCATAAGCCAGCAAGTTTAGGAGAGGGGCTAAGTCAATTACATCAACCCCAGTACATTACTCTTTTACTCTTTTACTTGTTTGTCATTTGACTGCAGCCATGCTGGAGCACCGCCTTTAGTCGAGCAAATAGACCCCAGGACTTATTCTTTGAAAGCCTAATATTTATTCTATCAGTCTCTTTTGCTGAACTGCTAAGTTACAGGGACATAAACACACCACCATTAGTTGTCAAGCGATGTTGGGGGGACAAACACAGACACACAAACATATACACACACACATATATATATATATATATATACATATATACAATGGGCTTCTTTCAGTTTCCATCTACCAAATCCATGCACAAGGCTTTGGTCGGCCCGAGGCTATAGTAGAAGACACTTGCCCAAGGTGCCACGCAGTAGGACTGAACCCAGAACCATGTGGTTGGTAAGCAAGCTACTTACCACACAGCCACTCCTGCGCCTATTACTGATACTTATTTTATCAACCCCAAATGGATGAAAGGCAAAGTCGACATTGGTGGAACCTGAACTTGGAACATAAAGATGGATGAAATGCAGCTTAAGCAAATTGCTGGGTGCAGTAACATTTCTACCATCTTGCCACCTTAAAATTGCTACATATTGCTTTCAAATTGCTACATATTGCTTTCAAATTGCTACATATTGCTTTCAAATTGCTACATATTGCTTTCAGATTGCTACATATTGCTTTCAGATTGCTACATATTGCTTTCAAATTGCTACATATTGCTTTCAGATTGCTGCATATTGCTTTCAGATTGCTACATATTGCTTTCAGATTGCTACATATTGCTTTCAGATTGCTACATATTGCTTTCAAATTGCTACATATTGCTTTCAAATTGCTACATATTGCTTTCAAATTGCTACATATTGCTTTCAAATTGCTACATATTGCTTTCAGATTGCTACATATTGCTTTCAGATTGCTACATATTGCTTTCAAATTGCTACATATTGCTTTCAGATTGCTGCATATTGCTTTCAGATTGCTACATATTGCTTTCAGATTGCTACATATTGCTTTCAGATTGCTACATATTGCTTTCAAATTGCTACATATTGCTTTCAAATTGCTACATATTGCTTTCAAATTGCTACATATTGCTTTCAGATTGCTACATATTGCTTTCAAATTGCTACATATTGCTTTCAAATTGCTACATATTGCTTTCAAATTGCTACATATTGCTTTCAGATTGCTACATATTGCTTTCAAATTGCTACATATTGCTTTCAAATTGCTACATATTGCTTTCAAATTGCTACATATTGCTTTCAAATTGCTACATATTGCTTTCAGATTGCTACATATTGCTTTCAAATTGCTACATATTGCTTTCAAATTGCTACATATGCTTTCAAATTGCTACATATTGCTTTCAGATTGCTACATATTGCTTTCAAATTGCTACATATTGCTTTCAAATTGCTACAATTGCTTTCAAATTGCTACATATTGCTTTCAGATTGCTACATATTGCTTTCAGATTGCTACATATTGCTTTCAAATTGCTACATATTGCTTTCAAATTGCTACATATTGCTTTCAGATTGCTACATATTGCTTTCAAATTGCTACATATTGCTTTCAGATTGCTACATATTGCTTTCAAATTGCTACATATTGTTTTCAAATTTTGGCACATGGTCAGCAAGTTCAAAGGAGAGGGTAGGTCAATTACATCGACCCCAGTACTTAACTGGTACTTATTTTATCAACCCCCAAAAGATGAAAAGCAAAGTCAACACTGGTGGAATTTGAACTCAGATCATGAAGCTATGAAATGCCGCTAAGCATTTTGCCTGGCATAGTAACAATTCTACGAGCTCATCACCTTAAAATTACTATAAAGGGTAAAGACCCCCTTCGGTCATGAATGACCATGGGATTGCACCTAGAAAGTTACCCTCCTAGACACAAGTCCGGGCACAGTTGTTTATGGAAGACCAGCAGTCGCCCATGCATACCAGCCTCCCCCCTCCACGCCACCAGTGTTATCCAAGGGAAAGACAAAGATCGATACAGCTTGGCACCAGTGACGTCGCAACTCATTTCTACAGCTGAGTGAACCGGAGCAACATGAAATAAAGTGCCTTGCTCAAGAACACAACACCCAGCCCGGTCCGGGATTCGAGCTCACAACCTCACGATCGTAAGCTCGACGCTCTAACCACTGAGCCATGCGCCTTCACTAAAATTACTATATATTATTAGTAAAAATCTATAGAAACTGTTTGTTTATTTCATTCCATAAAACATATTGGCTGATATCATTAAATAAACATATCCTTTTGTCTGAACAGCAACCATGTTGCAACCAAACCACCTCCTTCTATTCAGATAAAGTATGGACAGCTGAGAATTGAAGACTAATGAGTTTTAGTACAACTATGATAATTAGTGGAACTTGTGTGTAAAGTCCATATTGTATTTTATTTCTATTTTGATGCATGACTTTATAGATCTTCAGAACATTGTTTCATTTTGATAAAGATTTGGATTGTGTCTTTGATTTTATTTCATAATTAACATCATTAAAGTATAACACTTGAATACATCATAACAAGTAGAACAAGAGCACTCAGAGAGCATAAACATCTGCCAAGGCAACGCCAGCATCCTATCAATGATTAGCCGGAGATGATTTTTTAAAATGAGAATATCTGAAATCAACTCGACTGCTCTCACAAACGAGTTTACTAAAAATGAACCCAACGGCCTTCAAAACTTAAGTAAAAAAAAAATGGAAAAATAATCCAGAATCCTTGTCCGGTACCAGATCGATCCCAAAATCTAACCAGTTTGTGATAGTCATGAGACTAAAGATCCCTGAAAGTTTCATCTGAATCCATCCAGCAGTTCTTGAGATATCTTGTCCACGGACAAACAAACATGACTGAAAACAATACCTCTGCCTCGGCGAAGGCGGAGGTAATAATATTGGTTCCAAATTCTGGCACAGAACCAGCAATTTTAGGGGTTGGAAGAGTTGTGGATCATTTCAATCAACTGGAACTGGTGTCTCTCAGGTTTCATCAGTCAAGAGACCACAGATGACAATCCCAAATAAAGCATTTTAATGCTGCTTGCACTTCAACCCTTTAGCATTCAAATTACTCCATCAAAAGCAAAGCTTATTTATTCGCATTGTTTTGAATTAATCATATAGGCATAGGAGTAGCTGTGTGGTAAGTAGCTTGCTTCCTAACCACATGGTTCTGGGTTCAGTCCCACTGCATGGCACCTTGGGCAAGTGTCTTCTACTATAGCCTCGGGCCGACCAAAGCCTTATGAGTGGATTTGGTAGACAGAAACTGAATAATAATACTAATATATTAATAATAATACTATATATTATTTGATTCCTTTTTTCTCTCCTTGTTTTTTCTGTGTCCCTTTCTGTAGAAGAGTGTAGGCTCGAAACGTAAAATACTTTTTCTATTCCTGAGCGTTATACTAATACATCTGTTTGTATTGTACACCACCTGTCTTCGTCTTTTGTTTTTTTCATAAACTCTCCCTATATATATATATAACTGGCATTAGGAAGGGCATCCAGCTGTAGAAACATTGCCAGATAAGACCGGAGCTTGGTGCAGCCTTCTGGCTTCCCAGATCCCCGGTTGAACCGTCCAACCCATGCTAGCATGGAGAACGGACGTTAAACGATGATGATGATGATAATGATGATATATATATTAATACAGGTCAATGGTTAGTGCTATTATCAGGTATTGCAATGTTTCAGGTTTGAGAAATATTGAAAAACCAGGTAAAAATACTAATCATTGACCTCTATTAATTTCTTTATAATTTGTATTGTTTTGGCTTTAAAAGAAATAATTAAAAACATTTATACAAATATTTTAGTCAATACTTCAGGAAAACTATATTTATAATACAAATTATAAAGAAATTAATACAGGTCAATGATTAGTATTTTTACCTGGTTTTTCAATATTTCTCAAACATTGCAATACCAGATAATAGCACTAACCATTGACCTGTATTAATTGTTTATAACTTGCATCGATTAGGCCGCGAAAGAAAATAACTGAAAACGTGTGTGTGTGTGTGTGTGTGTGTGTGTGTGTGTGTGTGAATTTGTCTTTGTGTTTGTGTGTTGATTTCCTTATGTCCCCATAAATTACCAGTTCAAAAGAAAAAGACCAATAGAATAAGTACCAGGCTTAAAAAAAAAACACAAAATAAGTACTATGGTCAACTTGTTCCAGCATGGCCACAGTCCAGTGACTGAAACAAGTAAAAGGTAACAAATAAAAGAATAATATGTGACATTAATGAAATTAAATATTCAGTGTAAACTGTGTAGAAAACTGAATTATAGCTTTAAAAAAATGATTATTGAAATTCATTTAAAATAATAACAATGGAAATATGTTAATAAATAAAATACTGGAAATTGATAAGAAAATTGATGAAAACAATTAGAAATAATCAAAAGGTGGGAACAGCTATCTTGCACTTTTAGAAGTATTTAATTTGAATTTTCTTGGATATTATTTATGAATAAGAGAGAGAAAAAGAGGAGGGGGATGCAAGTTAGTGAAGGACAAAGAGAGAGAGATAGAAAGACAGAGAGAGAGAGAGAGAGAGAGAGAGGAAGAGAGAGAGAGAGAAAGACAGAGAGAGAGATATTAAGACAGAGAGAGATATAGAAAGACAGAGAGAGAGAGATATATAGAAAGACAGAGAGAGATATAGAAAGACAGAGAGAGAGAGATATATAGAAAGACAGAGAGAGAAAGAGATAGAAAGACAGAGAGAGAGAGAGATAGAAAGACAGGGAGAGATAGCAAGACAGAGAGAGAGATAGAAAGACA
The DNA here is from genome assembly GCF_006345805.1 of Octopus sinensis. Lineage (NCBI taxonomy): Eukaryota > Metazoa > Mollusca > Cephalopoda > Octopoda > Octopodidae > Octopus > Octopus sinensis. The sequence continues at coordinate 30,018,746 of NC_043019.1, read as the reverse complement.
GAGAGAGAGATAGAAAGACAGAGAGAGAGAAAGAAAGACAGAGAGAGAAAGAAAGACAGAGAGAGAAAGAGAGAGACAGACAGATAAGACTAACAGACAGATAGATAAATAGATAGGTAGATAGATAGTAATTTCAAAGAAGTGTTTACTGTGTTTCAATCAGTTAGATTGCTGTGAAAAATGGTGAAAAATTCATGTCTTGTGCTACAGACCCATCAACATTCTGTGGTAGATTGATAGATCAATTGATTGTAAGAGATGAATTACAGCTAAGCATTATGTTAGCACACCAGGCGAAATGCTTAGCGGTATTTCATCTGTCTTTATGTTCTGAGTTCAAATTCCGCCGAGGTCGACTTTTCCTTTCATCCTTTCAGGGTCGGGAAATTAATTACCAGTTGCATATGGGAGTCAATCTAATCAACTGGCCCCCTCCCCCTAAATTTCAGGCCTTGTGCCAAGAGAAGAAAAGAATTGATTGTAAGATAGAGAGAGAGACACGAACACAGACAGACAAACAGAAATATAAATACGAAAACATAATTCTTTCTAGGAATGATGAATCTCAGAGCAGATAAAGAAATCCATAATCAATCCTTTCTACTATAGGTACAAGGCCTGCAATTTGGGGGAGGGGGATAGTTGATTAGATCAACCCCAGTATGCAACCTGTATTTATTTATCAACCTCAAAAAGATGAAAGGCAAAGTCAACCTTAGCAGAATTTGAACTCCAAATGTAAAGAAGGATGAAAGCACTTTTGCCAGGCATGCTAATGATTCTGCCAGCTCACCACCTTAAAGAAATCTTTAAATAATATCATGCAAATATTGGTTTTAAAAAAACATTTGGATAGAAAAAGTCAAAGGTTGCTCCTGGGACTTGATCCCACATCTCAGCTATACTTTCTTCAAGACTAACCATTCCTAAAAAGAATTATTTCACATTCTCAAAGTTTCTAAATTCTTATGACATCAACAATATACAATTCTTGCTGGAAAGAATAAAGTTTCTAAAATGGATTTAAAAACTTGAAGGAATGCCTTGGTCCAGTGGTAGAACATCCGTCATATTTACAGAAGATGTGGGTTCAAGCCTCACAAGCAGACTTCAACACTTCCTACCCAAAGGGTCTTTTAACCCAATATTTACATGGTATTATTTGTAGCTTAATTCATATGGCATCAACAATATATGTATATTTTTTGCAACACACACATATATCTACATATCTGTGTGTGTATATATATATATATGTTTTTTTATTACCCACAAGGGGCTAAACATAGAAAGGACAGAAAGGGATTAAGTTGATTACATCGACCCCAGTGCGTAACTGGTACTTAATTTATCGACCCCGAAAGGATGAAAGGCAAAGTCGACCACGGTGGAATTGAACCCAGAACGTAACGGCAGACGAATACGGCTAATATATATATATATATATATATTATTATATATATATGTATATATAGATATATGTATACATATATCATATATATATGTATATATATATATATATATGTATACATAATATGCATGTATGTATTGGTGTGTGTATACACACATTGTGCAAGAGAAAAACAACCAAACATATAGGCAGATATAAATATATTGACAGACAGGCAGATGAGAGTCTGATGCAGCTTGCCAACCCTAGTCAAACTGTCCAACCATGATGATGATGATGATGATGATGATGTATATATAGAGAAAGAGAGATAGTAAATAAAAACCAGATTTTAAGTAAACTGGTGGTGGTCTACATGGAGAAATGTTATATAGTAAAGATAAGAAATTTATTTAACTTCTTTCAAATAAGAGTTCTCTTTGAAACGTCAGCATTCTTGTCTCCCTCATGGCACACACACACTAACGTTATTCAAAATGGATGAAGAAAGAACAAACAGACAGACAGACAGAGAAAGAGAGAGAATGAAGTGATGCTGTTTATTGCGAAATATTTCAAACATTTATTCCATGCAAGAAGTTAATTTATTCAATATCATGGTAATCACTGAATCATAGAAGACAATATCTTTACATGCAAGACTGAACATAGTAATTTTACATTACATTATTTACAAGCCCCTTTCATAAATACCAACAACTGCCATTGGTTCGTGTTAATAGAAAATGCAGTTTGAACATACAATTCTATGGTGTGTCCCATGGCCAAAGGGGCCAAGAGACCCCCACTCTTAAATCACATCAAGCCAACCCTAACCCAGAAGATCTTAGTCATAGAAGTCTTACTTCCTCCAATACAGATGGCCTGCAATAATCTTGGTTTTGAATATGGTCAACTGCATCTTCGCAGGGGATGCAAGTTACTTCAGACTTTCTTTAAAGGTGGCATTCCATGCCTTCTTGGATTTCTCTCTCTTTCTTCATCCCTCTGGAA
>NC_043019.1:30011342-30013842 GCF_006345805.1 Octopus sinensis | reverse complement strand
TATATATATATATATATATGTATACACACACAACAGGCTTCTTTCAGTTTCCATCTACCAAATCTACTCGCAAGGCTTTGGTTGCCCTAATGCTATAGTAGAAGGTACTTGCCCAAAGTGCTATTCAGTGGGAATGAACCCAGGACCATGTGGTTGGTAAGTAAGCTTCTTATCACATAACCACAACCGTGACTGATGAAGAAATTCAGCAGAATCTTGAGGGACTGAGGAAGCCTTCCCAGAAATAGCAATGGTTACCTGTTAATCAGGAAGAACTTAGAAAACGGTGGTCTACACAATGCCTGATTAATTCTGGAACTGACCAACGACCACACAGCACAGCAGGCAGGTGTCCTCTCTTAGTGGGTTTCCATGGTAATATCCAACAACAATAACAACAAGAATAATACTAATGATAAATACAAGAAACATGGCACACAGAAATTACCAAACAAGGTTATACCATTCGTTCACACACACACACACACACAATGTGCATGAGTACACACACACACACACACATACACACACAATGTGCATGAGAATACACACACACATACACACATGCACACAAGACACATATACCAAGATATATACTCATGTATGCTTCCAAACACATGCACACATCTTCACTCTGGTATGCAAGCAATTAGACACATGCATACACATACATACGCATACATACACATACACACATACGCATACATACACATACACACATATACACGTACACAAATACATGCACAAAACTCAAACACACATACCCATACCCACACACTTAACATTTCACAGGGCACACGTACACACATATTCTTCATCACACATATACACATATACATGGGGGTAGACCAAGGGGAAGGCAGAAAGAGAGAGAGAGAAATAGGAGGGAGAGAGAGACAGAGAGAGAGAGAGACAGAGAAAGAGAAAGAGAGAGAGAAAGGTATGTTTCAACATGAGCAAACATGCAAGCAAACACACACACACACACACACGTAACATTCACAGGGCACACATACATACATACATGCATGCATACATACATACATACATACACATACATACATACATACATACATACATACATGCATGCATGCATACATACATGCATGCATACATACATACATACATACATACATACATGCATGCATACATGCATACATACATACATACATACATACATACATACATACATGCATGCATACATACATACATACATACATACATACATACATACATACATACATACATACAACATACATACATACATGCATGCATACATGCATACATACATACATACATACATACATACATACATACATACATACATGCATACATGCATACATACATACTCTTCCTCACACATACACACACACATACATGAGGCAGCCCAAGGGAGAGAAAGAGAGAGATACAGATAGGGAGACAGAGAGAGAGACAGAGAGAGACACAGGGAGAGACAGAGAGAGTGAGAAGTATGTTTCAACATGAGTAAACATGCAAAAAAACACTCGCCCACACCTTTATGTATGCACACACACACACCCACACATATTCCAAGCACACCTGCGCCAAACATACACGCAGCCATGTGAGTTTGCATTCATCCACTCTGCAACTCAATCTGTCGTTAACCATACAGAAATTGTCAAGACAACAGAATAATAAAAATTGTAGCCAAAAGAAATGGGGAACAGGATAATCAGTATTATAAATAAACTGCTGTCATGGCAAAAATGAGATGGTGATGGTCACAACAACAACAACAACTATTATTGTAATTACACTTGAGCTGAGATTGACTTTACTTTTTATCTTTTAAAAAAAAACTGTTGGGGGGATATAAAGAACCGTCCCAAGTCATAGAGACTCATAAGACTGGTTTCCTTGTTTCTTGGTTTCCATGGCATATATATATATATATATATATATATATATAATATTAATTATATATTAATTTTACTTTTTATTAAAATTTTATGTATTGATTAAGTCTTTCCTTGTTTGTTTTGCAAAATAGTGGTTTTGTCTCTAATTAATATTATATAATATTTTACTATAAAATTGGATTTAATCCTAAATCTGATTTTTTCCCTGTAAATTTGGATTTATTCCCTAATATTTATTATATATATATATATATATATATATATATTCCCCTTAAGGCGGCGAGCTGGCAGAAACGTTAGCACGCCGGGTGAAATACTTAGCGGTATTTCGTCTGCCGCTACATTCTGAGTTCAAATTCCGCCGAGGTCGGCTCTGTCTTTCATCCTTTCGGGGTCGATTAAATAAGTACCAGTTGTGCACTGGGGTCGATGTAATCGACTTAATCCGTTTGCTTGTCCTTGTTTGTCCCCTCTATGTTTAGCCCCTTGTGGGTAATAAAGAAATAGGTATTTCGTCTACCATTACATTCTGAGTTCAAATTCTGCCACGGTCAACTTTGCCTTTCATCCTTTCGGGGTCGATAAATTAAGTACCAGTTACACACTGGAGTCAA
>NC_043019.1:29986342-30006342 GCF_006345805.1 Octopus sinensis | reverse complement strand
TTTTCCTTTTGCCTGAAATAGGAGTGGCTGTGTGGTATGTAGCTTGCTTACCAACCACATGGTTCTGGGTTCAGTCCCACTGTGTGACACTTTGGGCAAGTCTCTTCTACTATAGCCTCAGGCCGACCAAAGCCTTGAGAGTGGATTGGTAGACGGAGACTGAAAGAAAGCCCGTCGTATATATGTATATATAATATATATATATATATATATATATATATATATATATATATATATATGTATGCATGTGTATATGTTTGTGTGTCTGTGTTTGTCCCCCCAACATCGCTGGACAACCGATGCTGGTGTGGTTTACATCCCCGTAACCTAGCGGTTCGGCAAAAGAGACTGATAGAATAAGTACTAGACTTACAAAGAATAAGTCCTGCGGTTGATTTGCTCGACTAAAGGCGGTGCTCCAGCATGGCTGCAGTCAAATGACTGAAACAAGTAAAAGAGTAAAAGAGTAAAGAGTAACCTTTAAAAAGTGACCAATTCCTCTGTATGAGTATGTATATGAATTTTTATATGAGCTTTGTGTTACTGCAACTAAACATTTCTGGCATCCTACAAGTTGATGTACCTTGATTCTTAAGAATCTATATAAGAAAACTATGATGGCAGCAAACCCATGTTCGAGTATTGCCCTCGCCTGATTGAAAGTCCCACACATGCGAAGGCTACAACCAGCCATTTTTGTGATAGGTCTTGTGACTGGCACAAACTGATTAGATTTTGGGACCGATCAGGTACTGGACATGGATTCTGGATTATTTTTCTGGTTTTTTTACTTAATTTTTGAGAGGTGTCGGGTTCATTTTTAGCATTTTCGTTTGTGAGAGCAGTCGAGTTTATTTCAGGTATTGTCATTTTAAAAACCATCTCTGGCTAATCATTGAGAGTACGTTGGTGTCGCCTTGGCAGAGGTTTGCGCTCTCTGAGTGCTCTTATCATTATTTTTGATTCAGCCCCATGCAGCTTAAAGTTTTGTAAGCCTGTCACAGGAACTTAGCTCATCAGGCTCAGGTGGTTGAGTGCGTGAGCCTAGCAAGCTAGGTTTCAATGATGAGCCTGTAGCAATGGAATCAAATCAAACTGCTTTAAATAATAATATAAGTAACTTTTACTAAATGTGTTGAGTGCTCTTTCTTTTGCTTGCCCACTGACTCATGTGTGTGTGTGTGTGTGTGTGTTTTTTCATTTTGCAAAAAACTTCCAGATGCAAGTGCTACCAGTTGATAGCTCTGCATACCAGATGCAAGTGCTACCAGTTGAAAGCTCTGCATACCAGATGCAAGTGCTACCAGTTGAAAGCTCTGCATACCAGATGCAAGTGCTACCAGTTGAAAGCTCTGCATACCAGATGCAAGTGCTACCAGTTGAAAGCTCTGCATACCAGATGCAAACAAGTTTATGATGTTGTCAAGAGAGAACGCACACTATTTTGAGGCCTTCCTCTTGACAGCATCATTGCACATTGGCCCCGCTTACCGAAATGAAGCCCCCACCTGCTACATCAAGTGGTTATCATGTTTTGCTCAATATTCTCCTAGCCATTGCTCATCGTCTCATTTTAACCATATAACTACAATCGTATGATAAAGGCTGCAAAATGATCATATGGATGCCAATTGGTGAAATAAATATTTTCCATCTTATACCTCCTCTCCTTCTTTATATCTTATACGCTCCTAATGAAATAATCATTACCAACTGGATTTATTGTGTTTCAGCTGCATCGGATTATGCATTATATTCTGTTGTTTAGTTTTGGTTTAGTGTGTGGTTTGTAGCCTGATCCATCAAAGGAGTGTTTTTTATGACTACCACTGGATTAATTAAATCCATAAACAGTGCATTAAATTTATATATATGATATATGTATGTATATCTTTCTCTTTCTCTCTCTCTCTCTCTCTCTCTCTCTCTCTCTATATATATATATATATATATATAGATATATATATATATAATATATATAATATATATATATATAATATATATATATATATATATAGTTAATCCAAACAAGAAAGCACAAAAAACAACAAACACCGCGAGGACGTGGAACAAATATAGTATTATTGGACGCTCAGGAAAGAAGGAGGGTTTAACATTTCGAGCGGAGCTCGTATATACATATATATATATATAGAGAGAGAGAGAGAGAGGGTCATCCCTCTGATATGTATATATATATATATATTATTATATATATATCAGAGGGATGACCCTCATATGTATATGATACAATTTACTGAACCTTCTGATTTTATATGCTGACCACTGGTGTTAAATGATGTTAATTTAGTTAAATTAATATCCAATATACATAGATCATCATCATTATCATTATTATTGTTTAATGTTCTCCTTCTGCGCTGGCATGGGTTGGATGGTCTGACATGAGTCAGCCAGGCAGAAGACTGCACCATACTTCTGTATCTGTTTTGGCAGGTTTTTATGGTTGGATGCTTTTCCTAACACCAACAACCCACAGAGTGGGCTGAGTGCTTTTTACATGACACCAGCACAGGTGAGGTCAGTTCTGGCATGATTTTTACAGCTGGATGCTCTTCAAAATGCCAACCACTTTACAGTGTGGGCTGGATGCTTTTTAAGTGACACCTGCCATGGCAGGGTCACCAAGTAACTTGTAAGACGAGAATCTTTGAGAAGCTAATATATATATATATATCTCAAGAACCGCTGGATGGATTTGGATGAAACTTTCAGGGATGTTTGACCTCATGACTGGCACACACCAATTAGATTTTGGGATCAATCGGGTACTGGACATGGATTCTGGATTATTTTTCCGGTTTTTTACTTAATATTTTGAGAGGAGTCAGGTTCATTTTTAGTATTTTTATTTGTGAGAGCAGTCGAGTTTATTTCAGATATTCTCATTTTAAAAATCATCTTTGGCTAATCATTGAGAGGTTGTTGGTGTCACCTTATATATATATATATATATTCGAAATGTGACCACGTGTGTACCATTGGAGATTTTTTTACCTCCGTCTTCCCTTCTTTGAATCTTTCCTATTCCTATGTTTCTGACGAAGAGCTCCGCTCAAAACATTAAACCCACCTTCTTTCCTTCTCTCCTGAGCGTCCAATTATACTATACTTGTTCCATGTCCTCGCGTTGTTGTGTTTTCTCTTTGTGTTTTCGTGTTTGGATTAACTATATATATATATATATATATATATTTATACACACACACATACACAAATACATATATATATATGCATGAGTGCAGACATTGCTGTGTGATTAAGAAGGTAGTTACCCAACCATGTGCTTCTCATTTGAGTCCCATTGCATAGCATCTTCAACAAGTGTCTTCTACAACAGCCTTGGAACAGTCAAAGCATTAGGAGTGAATCCCATAGATGGAAACTGAATAAAAGCCCATTTATATGTACATGCCCATATGCATGTATACATGTGTTTGTGTAGATGTGCACATCTGAGTGGCCATGTTTGTGTGTATCCAAGTCTTGACATCATGTGATGGTTGTAAACAAGCAATACCATCATACAAGTGGGTTTGTTCATTTCCAGTTTTCAAATAAAATACATGGAGAAGATATTACCGTGCCTGGAAACAGGTTAGGGTTGATGATAGGAAGAGTATCCAGTGACAGAAAATTTGCTTCAACAAATTCCATTTGACCCATGAAAGCATGGAAAAGAGGTCATTAAAAGAATGGTTTTTAAATTTGGCACAAGGCCAGCAATTTCAAGGGAGGTGGGTAAGTCAATTATATTAACCCCAGTGATCAACTGGTACTTATTTTATCAACCCCATGTGGGTGAAGGGCAAAATAGACCTTGGCAGAATTTGAACTCATAACATAAAGACAGATGAAATGCCACAAAGCATTATACCCAGTGTACCAACAACTCTGCCAGTGAAGATGATAACAATGATGATGATAAAGATGATGACAATGGCATAAAATGATGATGATTATGATAACGATGTGACGATAATTGCGTTGATGATAACATAGTAAATAAATGCTTCACCTCATTAACATCCACTGTTAGAAATAAAGGATCCTGGTTCAAATCCAATCTGCTACAATGCACACATTTAAGAATAAAATAAACTGGTGACAACCGGAGATGAAATCAACTGAATTGTAATATAAATGTTGATGAAAGATATTGTAAAAACTTTTCATCGCTAAAAGGGGAGATCAATAAAAAGAATAACAAAAAACGACAGAGAATCTATAATCTTATTAAAGGTTATTACTGAATAAACAACACATATCTGTCTTAAAACTGCTTATAATAGTGGCAGCAGCTGATTTTTTTCCATTTCTATGAAATAGTGCCTATCTTGGCATCCGAGAAAAAAAGATAGATTCAGTTGTAAATACGTGTATGTAATGTAAGGAGCGAAGATGGGGAGACAGGAAGAACTCCGTCTTTTTCCTAAACGCATTGTTTGGCTGATGCCTGCTGAATTGGAAAGATATCAATTTATATACAACTTGTCTTGACTGTCTGTCACCCTCAGTAAAAACTCGGCAAACTGAAAAACATTCTAAAAGATGTTTTCATCATCAATTGAAGAAATAGTGACTATGTTTATATATGTTTAATAGCTATTTTTGGCAAATACCTACATAGAAATACACACAAACACATCATGTACAAGGATATTTTTCTGTAAGACCTTTTACATGGTTACTTGACCTGCTGGAAATAGCAGCCAAATCACTTTCAGATCACACCATCTTCACCATTTAGCATTTAAAACTGGCCAGATCCAGCCTCTCATGCCTACACTACAATGTCATTCTAAGTGTAAATAATCGTTTTCATTGGAATCTCAATGCTATGAGATAATGCATGATTAATTAAAAACAATGAGAATAAATAATAAACATTACATTTGACAGTGGATGGGCATGACTTAATGGTTAGGGGTGTTAAACTCATTATCACAAGATTCTGGTTTCAATTCCTTGACTGGGCAATGCAGTGTATTCTTGAGCAAAACACTTCATTTTACATTGCACCAGTCCACTCAGCTGGCAAAAGCGAGTAATCTTGCAATGGACTGGCATCCCATCCAGTGGGGAATGTATGTGCCATGGAAACCAGGAAACTGGCCCCATGAGTCTACATCAGTGCTATGCAAAATGGTGGTCTGTGAACCAGTGCCGGTCCACAAGCCATCAGCTGCCAGTACGTGGCAAGTTTCCAGAAAAGAAACATTATAAAATGCTTATAAAATGCTTATAAAATGCTTATAAAATGTTTATGCAATATTGTATTATTTGTTTACAAAATAAATATGAGATTTTTAAAATTGTCAACTTTTATTATATTCATTATATATATTGAGTCCAATATAAATTAATATTACTAAGAAATATTACCGGTCTCTGGCTCATTGGAAAAAAAACTGCAAGCATGCCACATCAGATAGTTTGAGAAACACTAGTCTACATGGCTCAGGAAAGATCTTTTTCTCATCTATTATATTTGACAGAGTAATCCGAATGCTAAAGTGTTAAATAAGGAAAAGACACATTGGATAATGTAGTTCTATATTTAAGAGATGAGGAATTATGTACATTATTTACGGATTTTATGTACATTATTTGACGGATATTTGTCCTCATCTTGTTAGTTGTTAATACAATGTTTCGGCTGATATACCCTCCAGCCTTTATCAAGTGTCTTGGGGACAGCAAATGTTAAAACAAAAAATATATGTTGGAATTATGAAGATATTTTTGTTGTTTAGCTCCAGCTCAATCTTGATCCAAGAGAACTAAGACCAAAAGCATTCCAGTGTTGTCCAAAGTAATAAGATTGTCAAAGCTGGGTTTGTAACCTGGAGAATTTCAAGATAGGGCACTTGATGTGTCAAAACTGATTACCCCACTTACTCTAGAGAAGGCTTTAGTATAGTCTTAACTATAACTACCTCAAGTAGTTATAAGCGGTGAGCTGGCAAAGGCAGCAAGCTGGTAGAAATGTAAGCACACTGGGCGAAATGCGTAGCCGTATTTCGTCTGCCATTATGTTCTGAGTTCAAATTCCGCCAAGGTCAACTTTGCCTTTCATCCTTTCGGGGTCAATTAAATAAGTACCAGTTATGCACTGGGGTCGATGTAATCGACTTAATCTGTTTGTCTGTCCTTGTTTGTCCCCTTTGTGTTTAGCCCCGTGTGGGTAGTAAAGAAATATATAACTACCTCAAGTGATTAGTCCTGCAACTCTCCAGATATTAAAATTGTTTTCCTTCAAACAAACAAACTTGTTTATCAAATATCTAATATCTCCCAAGGTTAAAACAATGACAAAGAAAAACAGTGGAAACTCTCTTAATCTATGCATGGTTTGAATGATGCTCCAAGTTTTTTAAAGTTTCTGTCATTGAGAAAATTAAATCTAAGTTCGCTGTGAAGGTGGCTAAATTCCCTATGTTCAAATATGTCAGTATGGTTATCGAGCAAAGAGATGACAAACTTATGGGCGAGGACAAAGACATGCAACATTATTTGAAGTCTATTCCTGCTCCAGCTTCAAATATTGGGAAAGGAAACCTTAATCATGCTGAAGAGTACAGCCATGCTGGGGCACCATGCCGAAAGGTTTAGTTTGATTATCATTTTTTCTGCAGTCTTCAAAATCATTTGGACAGGAAAAATACAAATTCTGTAGACAAGGTCAGAACGGAACTGGAGAAGTATTTTTTGTCCCAAACAAGTGAATTTTGGAAGAGGGGCTTTGCAAGTCTACCAGACAGATGGAAGAGCATTGTAGAAAATGAAGAAGAGTATATTTTAGATTTAAAAAAAACTTTCTCATCTTAATTTTGAAAAATAAAAGAAGTATAAAAAAAACTGCATTATTTATGGAATGACCTTATATATATATATATATATATATATATATATATACACAACACATTCAAAATGTGACTGCGTGTGTATCATTGGTGATTTTTTTCCTCCGTCTTCCCTTCCTTGGATCTTTCCTTTTCCTATGTTTCTGATGAAGAGCTCCGCACAAAATGTTAAATCCTCCTTCTTTCTTTTCTTTCCTGAATGTCCAATAACACTGTACTTATTCCACGTCCTCGCGTTGTTGTGTTTTCATGTTTGGATTAACTATATATATATGTGTATATATATATATATACATATTATACACACACACACACATTATATATAATATATAATTATATATATATATATATATATTATATATATATAATAATACACATATTATACATATATATACATACATACATACACAATAATATACATATATATACATCATACATACACAACATACATACACATACATACATATATATATATATATATATATATATATATATACATATATATATATGTATGTATATATAGTGTTTCCATTTGTTTTTTTCTTCTTTTTCTCCTTACAGAGTTACCTCTATAAAGCACATTCTGTTTGAGAAAGTAGGTATTCGGTTTTTGGATGCTGTTTACTTTTGGTGGCAGCCATGTTTTGTTAAGACCGGTACTGATGTTGCAAAACAAACAGACATTAAAAGACATTAAAATGGAATGTTTGTTTTTTTTTTCCTTTTTCATGTCTGTTGACAATAAATTTCCACCAATCATAACAAAACTATTGGTTGAAGACTTTATGTCAAATAGTTACCTTGTAAGTTGAAACTCATTCTTTTTTACATTTAACAGCTACAACCAATAAAAAACTATTCCTTAGCTCTTTAGATATTCACTTTTTTTTAGCTGTTATGGTAAAGACCATACTGTAGCACTGCCTTCATTCACTATTGTTCACAAAATTCATGATGATGATCATCATCATTTTAACATCCCGTTTTCCATGCTTGTATGGATTGGACAGAGCTCATTGAAGTAGATTTTCTTTTCTCTGTCTGGAATCCTTTCCTGTTACCAATCCTTAGATGCTGGCAAGCAAGGTAACATTCCCTCATGGCTGAACATGTTTTCACAGAAATATTGGAAGTGAATAGCACTGCTTATAAGACTGTGACAATCATTTTACAACAATCACACAATGTCAAGATGAGGACACATGCTCTCACACACACACACACACACACACACACACACACACACACACACGCACGCATACACACACACACACACACACACACACACACACACACACACACACACACACACCCATTCATCATCAGCAGTTCACATATCCGAAAACGAAGCATACTCTAAAACATTGAAGCAGTAATATTATATTTTGCGGGGAGTTAATTGTTATTGCCAATCAGAGAGTAACCATTGGTTTCACATCTATAAAGCACTTTATAGATGCAAAAGCCAACGAGTAGAAAGACGAAGCCAGTCACTGTGTAAATTGTGGCTACGTGACACCCACACACTTGCACTTGGTCAGGAACTTCTCTACTGTGGCTCAAGAATTGAGATATGCAGCCTTGATGAGGTTGGTTGCAGCGAGCTGCCAGAGTCTATCCATCTTTGTCATGCCTGCCTGACAGGTATTGCCTTCTTCTGCCAGGTGTTGCCTACTTCAGTCCTTGGGGCCTTGATATTGCCCTCTTCTGCTTGCTTCGCCACTGGGGTCTTGATGTTGATGTTTAGTTGTGTTTAGACTGGGATCACCATCCTCAACCTTGCCGCCATGAGTGGCTCTACCAGGAGTCTAAGACTCCTGATGGCATTGCTCTCGTAATCATTGGAACACACAAGCTCTTCCACCACGGCAAGGGACGACCATCGGACGAACCTAATGCTTGAGCCAACAAGTTGCAAAACCAATGGTCACTCTCTGACTGGCCATAACAATTATATACATATTAATCTAAATGTACAGTATTATATATCTATATATCATCATCATCATCATCATCATTTAGCGTCCGCTTTCCATGCTAGCATGGGTTGGATGGTTCAACTGGGGTCTGTGAAGCTGGAAGGCTTCGTCAGGCCCAGTCAGATCTGGCAGTGTTTCTACGGCTGGATGCCCTTCCTAACGCCAAATATATATATATATTATATATATATATATATATATATATTACAAGTGTTGGTTTCCTTTCGAGTGCAGGGCCTCACGGAGACAATGACCGAGACCTTTAGAATTATGTTGTGCTTGATAAGAAGACCCATGAAGCCAAGCAAAATCACAGTCATGGCAGATACTGGTGTTGTGCCAGTGGCACATAAAAGTACCCATTACACTCTTGGAGTGGTTGGCATTAGGAAGGGCATCCAGCTGTAGAAAACCATGTCAAATCAGACTGGGGTCTGGTGCAGCCTTCCAGTGCTGCCAACCCAGTCAATCCAATCAACCTATGCGTGCATGGACAACAGACGTTAAATGATGATGCTGGTGATGGTGCTGATGATGATGATGATATACACACATAATGGACTTCTTTCAGTTTTCATCTACCAAATCTACTCACAAGCCTTTGGTTGGCCTTGAGAGTATAGTAGAAGACACTTGCCCAAGGTATCATGCCATGGGACTAAACAAAGAACAAAGTGGTTGGGAAACAAGCTTCTCACTACACAGCTACACCTGCACCTGATATAAAATAAAGATAAAAACAAATAAACCTTTCTGAGATATATTTGAAAGACATTAATGACCTGTAGGGACACTGTATTTTGTTATGCAACCGTAATACAATAAAAAGTATATTAAAGGCTTTTATAAGTCAATACTACATTCAACTGTGTAAGCAGTGCTATTACATCACTTGCTTAGGTTAGGTACTACAAAGTTATATACAAAAAATGTCAGTGGATGATAGAATAAGATGACAAGCAAGCAAGTTGCCATACAGATTTTAACTTCATCCACCAATGATGACATCAAGGCATCGTTGATTGTTATTCAGTATTTGCTCCTACTGACATGAGCAACACATGCAGTATTTAGTAGTATTATGTAGAAGCTAGTATTATGTTAGACTGAAAAGAGGTATCAGAAAATAGAAATATTGGTATATTACCGACAATGTCGAACCCCTGATTTCCTGTAAATAATAGGTTATTTCTTCTTATATATAATAATGGAATTGTTGATATATATATATATACATATATACAGTTCAATATTTAAGAGATGAGGAATTATGTACATTATTTACATTATTTACATTTGACAGATATTTGTCCTCATCTTGTTTGTTTCGGCTGATATACCCTCCAGCCTTTATCAGGTGTCTTGGGGAAATTTCGAACCTGGGTTTATAATAGAATAAGGAATAGAAAGTCCTTGGTATAATATGATATATTTGAAAAAATTGGCTTCTCTGATCATTTTTCTGTTTTAATAATTAGATGTGTTTGAATGATTAACATGTATCATCCACACTGCAATTATTTTAGTTTCAACAACAGTCTCAGATCAAATCATT
The DNA here is from genome assembly GCF_006345805.1 of Octopus sinensis. Lineage (NCBI taxonomy): Eukaryota > Metazoa > Mollusca > Cephalopoda > Octopoda > Octopodidae > Octopus > Octopus sinensis. The sequence goes on along the minus strand of NC_043019.1, from coordinate 29,995,921 downwards.
TACCTGATAAGCACACCTCCAATATATATATATATATATATATATATATATATATATATATAAAATCTTTAACCTGAAGAGTGACTATATTTATATTGAAGTGATTTTACTATTATTATTACTATTATCATTTCTTAAATATAGCCATTTAAATAGTCGTTATTCTACCAAATATATACGTTTTATTTATTATTCTGCACGTTACTTAATCATTGTTATATGTTTTATATTATATTTAATCTTTCTATAAGATGTAATTTTTCCAAATGGTATAATTTAATTTTTCATTTTTGAATTGATAAAAGGTGGGTTTTTTTCTAATTTATATATACATATATTATATTTTGTGAAATTTGATTTAGTATTTCTAAATTGAATTTTTCCCTATAAGTTTGGAATAATATTCCCTCATATTATAATTATATACATATATATGTGTGTGTGTGTGTGTGTATGTGTATACATATACATATACATACATACATACATACATACATACATACATACATACATACATACATACATACGTGTGTATGTGTGTGTTGTAAATTTGTCATAAATAACTTTTCTGAGGGCATCAGTAATATATGGGGAACTGTTTCTGAAGACATCCACAGAATATCAGCCCACCCTACCTTGTAGTAAGAGCATGTTAGAATAATTTCTAGTGAATAATTTCAGAAATTCTAACTCCTAGCAAACAGTCTAAGTTAAATATTTTAAGAGTTACTACTCAAGACTTTGGGTTAATAATTTTAAAAATCTCATTTGAGTTTGGACTAGAAATATTACATTAACAAACCTTTTATCTGGCATCCAGAAATCCTGGAGTTTCCAGAAATCCTGGAATACTGAGCAATGGAGGGAAGCACTCCGTCGGTTACGACGATGAGGGTTCCGGTTGATCTGAATCAACGGAACAGACTGCTCGTGAAATTAACGTGTAAGTGGCTGAGCACTCCACAGACACGTGTACCCTTAACGTAGTTCTCGGAGATATTCAGCATGACACAGAGAGTGACAAGGCCGGCCCTTTTGAAATACAGGTACAACAGAAACAGGAAGTAAGAGTGAGAGAAAGTTGTGGTGAAAGAGTACAGCAGGGATCACCACCATCCCCTGCCGGAGCCTCGTGGAGCTTTAGGTGTTTTCACTCAATAAACACTCACAATGCCCAGTCTGGGAATTGAAACCATGATCCTAAGACCGCGAGTCCACTGCCCTAACCACTGGGCCATTGCGCCTCCACACTGAGCAATACCATGCAATATACTGTACCTTTCTTGAGTAAACAAACCCCTTTTTCGAAGTTCATTAATTTGCATATGCTGTGTCAAAAATACTTTACCTTTTAGATGGGTTGATGAAAATTAAACATACTCTGCTTAGAAGTATGCTAAGTTGTACCTGTATCTATTAAATAGAATCATATTCTTTACTTTTGTTTGTCTAATTTTCACTCTATAAACATTGAACTGTATTCATGGTACAGTATGATATATGTCAAGAATTTTAAGTGGATTAATAACTATCAAACAGGCCTTGCTTTAGAATTGTATTAATTTGAATCTGTCATATACAATTTAGTTCTTTACTTTTCATAGCTTATTTTCAGTAAATATTTAGGCTGTCTCCAGAAAACTGGAAAATCCAGATATCTAGGTTACTTCTGGTCCTAAACTTGCCAGATAAGTGGTCTGGTACTGTACCAGAACAAAGGCTGATGATAAGTTGTTCTATTCTTTCATCATTCAGAAAGTATAAAGGACTCACTCTTGATTTTGTTCACAAAATATATCTGTGGACTCAGTCTCAAGTATGGCTATAGGATTAAGCTCACTTAGTCATGGGTCCGAGAACAGTGGGTACAGGGAGTGCAAGCGTACCTCCTAAAATTTTTTGCAGGAGAAAAATCAAAATTTTCACCCCAACTTACTTTTCTCGGGCTTAGAAAACAGTGCGTAAAAAGTGAACTGTAAAATCTAGTATGAAGTTAGTTTTCTTCTCAAAGAACAAAGAACAAAAATAAATAACATTATTTACATTATTTACATTTGACGGATATTTGTCCTCATCTTGTTTGTTGTTAACACAATATTTTGGCTGATATACCCTCCAGCCTTCATCAGGTGTCTTGGAGAAATTTCAAACCTGAGTTCTCATTCCTAATAATAATAACATCAAAAAATACCTTAGGAATGAGAACCCAGGTTTAAAATTTCCCCAAGACACCTGATAAACCGAAACGTTGTGTTAACAACAAACAAGATGAGGACAAATATCTGTCAAATGTATAAAATGTAAATAATGTACATAATTCCTCATCTCTTAAATATAGAACTGTAAAAATAAAAAAATAACAAAAACAATAAAATCTTGTTTGAAACAAAAATTGGGACTGAGTTTGCACCCCCTAAGCAAATTTCATTCCTGAATCAATGCACTTAGTAACTATTAGGTTTCAAACTTGATCCTACTGTATGACACTTTGCCCAAGGCATTTCTACCACAGCCTCAGTTCATCAAAAGCCTCGTGATTGAAATTTAGCAAACAGAAACTGAGTGAGAGCCCATTGGAGAGTCTGTTCATGTTCTTGAGTAGTAAACTTAATCCATCACCCAGGTTAACACCACCATCTGGCTATTGAAAGCTTTTAGCAAAGTCTATTCCCTACTCGGAATAACTCCCTCCTTTCCTCCACCCAATCACATAGTCATGAGCACTGCCTTTCCTTTTCCAAGCCATTGGAAGCAAATATATATATATATAGATAGATATAACAGTTGAACAAACCCAACATTATGCAAATAGGGTTCTACAGTAACCACACAAGAAGGCATGGACTCTGTAAGCTGCAAGCAAAAGTAGAGCAATAGCTTTGAAAAATAATGATGCAGAGGAGAGGGATATAGAAAATCTTTTCTTCTGGCATAGGACGACTTCTCTGCTGTTGATGACATATTGTAAAGTAGTAAGTAAGGAAATATATCTGTAAAAAAATCTTTGCCAAGAGTCAAAGGAATATGACACAACAAAGATTGGTAAATTTCTCAGTTTCTGTATGTATCAAATGTCAAAAGATAGTGACAAATGATGAGACTGTACTGCAACACACTCGTTCAATGCATGCTTACATGATGAAACATGTGTAAAAGAATAATGATAATGATGATGTATATGCGTACAGCAGCAAAAGATATAATCATTGACAAGAAGTTACTGATAAATCACTACTCTCTTTTACTGCAGCCATGCTGGAGCACCGCCTTTAGTCGAGCAAATCAACCCCAGGACTTATTCTTTGTAAACCTAGTACCTATTCTATCGGTCTCTTTTGCCAAACCGCTAAGTTACGGGGACGTAAACACTCTAACACTCCAGCACTCCAGCATTGGGTGTCAAGCGATGTTGGGGGGGACAAACACAAGCACACAAAGGTACACACACACATACATGTATACATATATATATATATATATATATACGATGGACTTCTTTGAGTTTCCATCTACCAAATCCACTCACACGGCTTTGGTCGGCCTGAGGCTACAGTAGAAGACACTTGCCCAAAGGTGCCACGCAGTGGGACTGAACCCAGAAACATGTGGTTCATAAGCAAGCTACTTACCACACAGCCACTCCTATGCCGGTGATATTTATTCTATCTGAAATGCAGTGAAACAACTAGTTATAGGACCATTCAAAAAGCTATGACCAATGAAATTAGTCTTTAGTACTTTACTTTGTTTTAACCATCACTTCTAAGACCAAACTGCAGCACAACCTTCATTTGGTATTGTTAAAAAAAAAACGTTACATGATATAAAGTAAAAATAAAAATAAAATAAACCATGCTGAGATATTTATGAAAGACAGTGAAAGATGGAATAAGAATAAGAGTAATATGGAGAACAAGCAAGTTGCCACAAAGATCTTAGCCTCAACCAATCCCTCATACTGTGTTATTGACGATTTTTACTCAGTACTCTGTTTCATTGAGTCCTGCCTTCCTTGATAACACATGCAGAAATTATCATCAGTATTAGGCGAAAGAAAGAATAGAGAGAGGAGGAGAGAGGGGAAAGAGAGAGGGGGGATTAGAAAGACAAATATTTGTATATTACCAATGATGAAGCTCTGAATTCCTGTAATAATAGTTTGTGATAACATTAGAACCGTTCATATAAATTATGTGAAATATATATATATATATATTATATATATATATATATATATATATATATTATATATATATATATATAATATATATATGTAATTTCTTATAGAGGCAAGAAACTTCAGATTTAAAGAGAGAGAAAAAACTTAAAACTGAGAAATTGTAACACAAGATAAGTGTAACAGATTTAAAACTGGGAAATTGTAACACAAGGTAAGTGTAACATTTGATAAAACAGGTGTCTGTCATGAAAGCCTCAGGTTAAATAAACATTGCGCACAGAATCTAGAAGACAAAAACTGTTTTGAAACAAGACACGTTAATTGGTCTTTTCTTTCTTTTGTACACTTATGTCTGTATGTGTATGTGTGTATGAGTGTAGGGTGGGTGCAGCGCTCATTTTCATACAATTGTGGTTTCAATTCCTGGACTAGGCAATGCACAGCATTCCTGAGAAAATGTTTCATTTCACATCGCTCCAGTCCGCTCAGCTGGCAAAAATTAGTAATCCTTCGAGAGACAAGCTTTCTAGCCAGTGGGGAAGTATATACACCACAGAATCCAGGAAACCAAGCTTATGAACCTGTGACCCAAAAGGACCTTCGATCCTTTGATGTCTGTATGTATGGTGTGTGTGCATGTAGGGGGTGTATGTACTATTGACATTGTAAGAATCTATAAGCTTTGAAAGAAAGTTAAATAATTAAGTTTTGGGGACAGTGACTCTCAAAACAGATAAAACTATAAATAATAGCATGTAAATATTCCGTTAAAAGACTCTTTGGATAACTATAGTCAAAGGCAGCCTTCAGCCTTTTCTGTTCAAAGGGTTTCTTTAATCCAATATTTTTACGCTATTATTTATAGCTTTGTTTGCTTCAAGATTCACTGTTTTAAAGAAAGAACATATATATATAGTTATATACATATATATATCAGTGAAAGATGTAATCAACAGTGATAAAGTAAAGGAAATGATGCTTTGAAAGCAAGATAGCTTGTGAGGTGCTTATTCCACTAAAGTTACACAGAATACTCCCCCTGTCACTCTAACCATTGAAAAAACAGTGAACCTGTGATTAACCTATTGGAAACCTGTAACCAATGATGCTTACTATTGACAAAATGTGAAATAAAATTAATAAAGAAAGTAATTTTGGTGATCCCTACTCCGAAAGTGAACAAGTTTTCATTCACATTAAGGGACATTCATGGTTATTAAATCAATGTCGATGTTTGGTTAGAGTTTTCTGGTGGCTACATATTTGTTTGTGTATAAGGAAATCCTTGAACAATTCTCAGAATCCTTCTTCGAAAACAGAGTGCTCAGCAGATAATTGACTAATGTTTTGAAATCTGCAAACCAGGATATACCTAATTCATGTGAAAAATTTCACACTTGTTTTTGTGATGACTTAGCTCTTCCCCAACCCACCTCATTACAAACACATGTGAACACACACACATTCAAAGCTATAATGAGAGGAAACATTTTAAAAATTACACAGAAGACAACAATGCTTTGATTATTACAGAAATAGATAATGAAGCATCAAAAAATATCTTTACTAAATTTTTAAGTCAACTCTTAAAGTTTTTTTTTATGTTTTATATTAGTCATGGACAAACTGCAGCCTATGGGACTTCCTGAGTGGCATGCCTAACGAAAAAATTTAGTAGTGTAACCCACTTGATGATCAGTCATGTTGCATGCAGCCCACCTCTCAAAAAGCCAAATTTAGAGCAATATTGAAATTGATATGATCAGAGGCACAGGTTTGGCTGTGTGATAAAAAGTTTGCATCCGAACCACACAGTTCCAGGTTCAGTCCCACTGTGTAGCACCTTGGGCAAGTGTCTTCTGCTATTAGCCTTGAGTCAGAAACTGAAAGAAGCCTGTCATATATAAATGTTTATTATGGCCAGTGAGAGAGTGACCATTGGTTTTACACCTATAAAGCACTTAGCTGTGTAAGTGTCTTGTCAGACTCAAGTGGCCAAAGGCTCATATATGTGTATGGACCGATTATACTGGAGTCAGTGGAGGCGCAATGGCCCAGTGGTTAGGGCAGCGGACTCGCGGTCATAGGATCGTGGTTTCGATTCCCAGACCGGGCGTTGTGAGTGTTTATTGAGCGAAAACACCTAAAAGCTCCACGAGGCTCCGGCAGGGGATGGTGGTGATCCCTGCTGTACTCTTTCACCACACCTTTCTCTCTCTTACTTCCTGTTACTGTTGTACCTGTATTTCAAAGGGCCGGCCTTGTCACTCTCTGTGTCACGCTGAATATCCCCGAGAACTACGTTAAGGGTGCACGTGTCTGTGGAGTGCTCAGCCACTTACATGTTAATTTCACGAGCAGGCTGTTCCGTTGATTCAGGTCAACCAGAACCCTCATCATCGTAACCGACGGAGTGCTTCCATCCATACTGGAGTCAATTTGTTTGACTAAAATTCTTCAAGGCAGTGCTCCAGTATGGCTGCAGTCTCGTGACTGTGAGTTGGAGTGAACTACTGCTATCTTCAGTGGACGAGTATCTACCACCAAGGATGATCACAAAGAGGTTGAAACCATACGGTCTGTTTGTCTCGTGGCTAGAAGATGGTAAGGGTTTACTCCCCTGCTTGCAATATATATCAGGTGCAGCTGGAGGAGGTGTCCCTCTGGGGTCAAAAATAACAGTAACATCGATTCCAATGGAAATGCCATATTTATGTGGCAATAAACTTTACTTCTCAGTATGATTTCTGTTCTCATTTCTTATAGAGGTTTTCTAACGAGCTAATTTGCTTGTTGCAAGATCAGTGACTGTGTGTTTTCTATATATTGTGAGCTGGAGTAAACTAGTGCTATCTCTAGTGGTCAAAACCGTGTGATTTGGTGGTCTCATGACTAGAAGATGGTAGGGGTTCACTCCCCAGTTTGGAATATATATCAGATGCAGATTGCATTGAATAACCAGCTGCAGGAGGGGCCACCCTGGAGTTAAAAATAGCAGTAACATTGGTTCCTACAGAACAATCATGTTAAGTGGTGATAAATAGATATTTAATCCTTTCTGCTATAGGCAAAAGGCCTAAAATTTTGGCGAGAGAGGTTAAGTCGATTAGATCAACCTCAGTGCTCAACTAGTACTTAATTCATTGATCCCAAAAGGATGAAAAGTAGAACTGACTTTAATGGAATTTGAACTTGGAACATCAAAACATGAAATGCAGCTAAGCATTTTGCCCTATGTGCTAACAATTCGGCCAGCTAACCACTTTTAAACAGCTATTTAATCTGACCTCACCAGGGGGCACTGATATCATTTTTACAGTCTTGCTGATCTTGGAATGAATATGTTTCGAGATGGTCTAATATCAGTTTGATGGTTTAATGTGGGTGTAATGTAGCTTTGAACCAATATGACCATATTTTTATTAATACTCTTTTACTTGTGCCTGTCCTTAGACTGTGGCCATGGCCATGCTGGAGCAACACCCTGAAGAATTTTAGTCAAGCAAATTGACCCCAGTACTTATTTTCTAAGCCTGGTACTTATTCTATTGGTTTCTTTTTGCTGGACAGGGACATTAACACACCAACAATGTTGGTCAAGTGATGGTCAGGGATAAGCATGCGCACGCACATACACACACACACACGTCAGGCTTCTTTCAGTTTCCATCTATCAAATCTATTCACAAGACTTTGGTCAACCTGAGGCTGTAGTAGAAAAGACTTGCCCAAGGTGCCACGTAGTGGAACTGAACCAAAAACCATGTGGTTGAGAAGCAAGTTTCTTACCATACAGCCAAGCCTGCACTTATGCTATGTAGCAAGAACATGCAGTTCTTTCAAATTCTGGCACAAGGCCAGAATTTTGAAGGAAAGGGTGAGCAAGTTGATTATATAAACCTCAATACTTGAGTGGCACTTTGTTTTATCAATGCCCAAAAGGACCTAGCAGACCTTGGCAAAATTCGAGCTCAGAATGAAAAGAGCTGAAAGAAATACTGCTAAGATTTTTGTCTGACATGCTAACAATTCTGCCAGCTTGTTGCCTTGTTTAAGAAACATATAGTCATCATCATCATTGTTCGACCGTGGTCGAGACTAAATTCCATAGTCTTTTCAAATGGCTAATAATGTGTGCGCGCGCCACTACTACACACATTGGAAAGCATTGTACAACCAAGTACTAAAGAAGATCTTTCCTCCTCCATGAAACAAAGCTGTTCCTGCTGGACGTCAACCCAGTATTTCTAAGCTACGGACCGAGTGATTTATTGTAAGGTTATCTCCCTAGATAGATTGCCTTCACTACGGCTAAGGAGCCCTTTCTACCCCACATATAGTACATCTTGTTGTAAAATCAAGATCTATAATTAACCCTTTCGTTACTGTAGTTCTGTTGATATGCTCTGTGTTTCTTTCAATTACTTTAAATATCACAAAGAATTTAGTAAAATAACTTAGTTATTATTAAGCTAGTGTCAGGAACATAAATTATGACTAAGGTTTGGTGGAAGATTTTAATTCAAAACTTATGAAAACAAGACATTTGTAATACAGAGCCAGAGCTGGTTTTAAAATATAATAATAATAATGAAATTATTGTATACAGTGCTCAGGTGCACCACAACTTGTCAAACAGTGCGTATAAAGTATATGCAGTAATGTACAAATGTCTGGAAAGCGAACAGTGTATGAGTCAGATACATGCTTGCGTGTGTATGGAGGGGAGAAAATCAGGTGTTGTGTTGGTGAATCTCAGGAAGCATGGAAGTTTTGAAGGATGCAGTGCTCCGACAACTAACAACTGATGCTGGCAGTCTGTTCCATGCTTCAGCAACTCTTGGCATTTCAGCCAGGTTGTTAACGAAAGGGTTAAACCCACAGGTCTTTTAACAGTTTAGAATGTGGATTACCCGGTGGTTTAACCACACAGCTTAATTTCACAGCAAGACTTTAATACATGTTCGTCAAGCTATAGATATGACTAGGTATACATAGTTATATCTATTAATTACACAATTACTTAATCAAATGTAATCCACAAACAATCAGCTTTTTCTGTTCTTTAAAGATAAAAGCCATGATTACTTAAAAATGGAGAACATGGGTGAGGACATGGAAGAAGATGCAACTGATGAAATAAGCGAAGAAATGAATGCAAGAAAATAATTCCTTTAATAAATGTAAGATAATGGTAATCAACAGCAGGTGTTGTAAAGATAATGAAACAATGCAAAACAATCTTTGAACGAGATAATTAACATGAAGTGGATAGAACTAATGGAAGAATACTAACAGCATAAAAAAATACGGGTAAGTTTATAATGCAATGTAAACTATTTTCTATGTAATCCACACTAAATAGAATGCCGATAGAGATAACGGATGATAATTAGAAA
>NC_043019.1:29963842-29978842 GCF_006345805.1 Octopus sinensis | reverse complement strand
CCAGCACAAATATTCTACCTGTTTTGTGTAAAAGCTAGCCAGATCTAGCCTCAAACACTTATACTACAATATCGTTCTAAGAATAAACACAATCACATCGTTGAAATCTCAAAGCTATAAGGTAATGCATGATTAACTGAAATCAATGTGAATAAATAAGCATTACATTTGACAGAGTAATCTGAATGTTCAAGGGTTAACTCACATCTTATGGACATCATAGTGAAGATTACAATGTTTTGAGCGAAGATTACAATGTTTTGAGTGAAGAATATAATGTTTTGAAAAGAGGCCAGGAAATCAAAGCCTGAAATCCATTTCTTCTTACAGCAGCTGATGCAAACCTTCACCAATGTATTTGGTTTCTGAGATTTATCCTACACTCCATCAAAATAATCATATATCTGGTTAACTGTAACATAAATCCTAATATTCATGAATTGGTTAATCTGCAACTAATGTTCAGTTGATGGACCAGCCATTTTGGGAATCACTCCCAACAGCTCATGGTCACTTTCTGAAGAAAAATAAGGACGAATAGCTTTTCTTGCTGTCATCAGAATCCCCTGATGGCTCACTAAAAAAAAAAACAGAGATCTCTAACAGCCTGCTCTTGTTGTTCACTAAATAGAATAGAGATCACTCACAGCTTCAAGTGGCTCTCAGTTCTGTTTCAAACTGAAATGACCATTTATCCCTTCACTGTCAATGATACAATTTATCTCTTCAATAATATGTCATTATCTCAACTGAGACAATGATATTCTTTAACAATACCCAACACAAAATAGCATTTCTCTCATCCCAAACACAATGATACACTTTCTCTCATTTCCAACACAATATATCATTCAAAAGACACTCTTTCTGACACAATATCATATTCATTTCATCTCTGATACAGTGATACCCTTTCTATCATTTTCTCATTTCCTATACAATACATTATTTAATATCCCCTTCAACCTTCCCCACATACAAGTATAAGACCTCTATCGCCACCTCATTCTTGGTACAATTTACCTCATTCTTGGTACAATTTGTCATTTTATTTTTTTTGTATCCCATCTCTGACACAACAACAAGAATTAAACACATCAGGTAACACAACCAATTGACATTTCCTCTAAAAACTACCAGCAAAATCCTCCACTGAGCTTCTCCTATACTTCCACTACCTCTGCCTCTGGCTCCTCTTAAAGGATTATTCGCTATCGACCAGAAAACATAAAATGTCACTCCTCATGTACTCCACATGCTACACTTCCTTTCTTGGCTGCTTCTAAGTGGTCTTCACACAGTTCTCTGCCTCTGCCACACGAGATCTCTCAACAATTGCCATAAAAGCACTTCCGAAAAAAGAATTATCAATACTGGCAATTAATTTCAACTCACTGCCTTTGAGAATATAAAAAAAAAAATGCTAATTTGGTGCAGATGCTAAAAATAATATTTCCCAATAGTAATTGTGATTATACAGAATGGTAATGATGGTAGGAAATTACTAAAGACAGATGCCCTAATTTAACTCCAGGAAAGTCCTGATTAAGCAGACTTGTAACCAAAGGCATTCCAACCATAGCTATCCTGTTTTTCTATGTATTAAGGCAGTAGCCCCAGCTTTGTTTTGGACCATGAACTGGTTTCATGCCAGACAATTTTTCCATAGAACAGTCAATCAAGTGCATAACAAAAACGCAATAAAGTGGATAATATATAATCTAATTATTACATATATATATATATATATAGTACTTATCTCATATATATGCATATATAATGCAAAAACAACCTACAGACTATGGTAGTCAATAATATAGGAATTAGATTAAGAAATTTATTCTTTCTGTGTGGCCTGGTACCAAATGATCCAGTGTGCCTTGTACCAAATGATCCACAATGGCCTGGTACATGTCTGCAACCCAGTAATTGAGTAGCTCTGCATTAAGAGATTATTCATCATCATCATCGTTTAACGTCTGTTCTCCATGCTAGCATGGGTTGGACGGTTCGACTGGGGATCTGGGAAGCCAGAAGGCTGCACCAGGCTCCAGTCTGATCTAGCAGTGTTTCTACAGCTGGATGCCTTTCCTAACGCCAACCACTCCGTGAGTATAGCGGGTGCTTTTTACGTGCCACCTGCACAGGTGCCAGGCGAGGCTGGCAACGGTCACGATCGGATTGGTGCATTTTACGCGCCACTGGCACAGAAGCCAGTCGAGGCGGCACTGGCCATCGGCCACGATTCGGATGGTGCCTTTTACGTGCCACCAGCACGGAAGCCAGTCTAGGCTGTTTACGTGCCACCAGCTCAGGGATCACAACTGCAGTTTCCATTGATTTTGATGTCGGTGTACTTGACTCAATGGATCTCCTCAAGCACAGGGTCAAAATAGTGTTTCTTCACTTGCCACCTGAACAGGAGTCAGTCCGGCGGTCCTGGCAACTGCCGGGTGCCAGTCATAGGATTGGTTCAATTTCAATTCCGATTTCGATTTCACTTGCCCCAACAGTATTTCGCAAGCAGAATTTAGTGTCCAATGAAGGGGGGTTGGCATGGGTGCCTGTCGTCGGATGAGGTTCGATTTCGACTTCGCTTGCCTCAGCAGGTCTTTGTGTGTCCAAGGGAGGAAAGACATGCATAAGAGGACTGGACTCACTTGTCCTGCCTGGTCTTCTCACGCACAGCATATTTCCAAAGGTCTCGGTCGCTGGTCATTGTCTCGGTGAGGCCTAAAGTTTGAAGGTTGTGCTAAGTTCGAAGGTCGTCAAATGAGTTCCCTCCCCTTCAACACAGTAGGGTATGATCTTGCAACTCCAGCAAGTCAGATTAACACATAAAGTCTCCTCTGTGGTTATCTTGCCTCAGGAAGTTAGTACCAATCCAGTAGAGCTACAATCAAAGACATTCCAGCTCTGGCCATTCTGTACCTTTGTATATCATGTGTATATCATGTGTTCATATATATACATCCAAATCGCAAACAACTTGCAGATGCAAATGCTACCAGTTGAAAGCTTATGGGGTCATCAGAAAAGAATGTGCACTATTTCAGGGCCTTCTTCTTGATAGCATTATTGCGCACCAGCCCTCCACACACCCCTCACTGAGATGAGGACCTGCTTGCTAGATCAACTGGTTACTAGACTTCACTCAGTATTCTTGTGTGTGTATGTGTGTGTGTGTGCGTGTGTGTGTGTATGTGTGTGTGTTTGTATGTTTGTGAATGTGTGTGTGTGTTTGTGTCTCCTCGTCTCGACATCACATGACAGTTATCAATAAGTGTCAATGTCACTCTCATATAAGCAGTATCATTCATTTCCATTATTCTGCAAGGACATGTCTGACTATGGAGAAATGTTACCTTGTTTGGAAACAAGTGAGGGTTGGCAACAGGAAGGGCATCTTGTTGTAAAGAAATCTTCCTCAATAAACTCCATCTTACCCATGCAAGCACAATAATTCTTAACAGTGGCACAAGACCAGAAATTTAAGAGCAGAGGTTAGTTGACAAAAATCAACCACAGTACTTGCCCGGTACTGTATTTCATCAACCCCAGAAGGATGAAAGCCGAAGATAATCATAGCAGGATTTGATCTAAGACTGTAAAGAGACTGAACTAATAACACAAGACACTTTATGTAATGAACTACTAATTCTAGCAATCCACTTGCCCGTAGCAAATTTATAATAATGATACTATTCACTATGCATGTCGCAAAAAGAAAAATGTATAAATAGAAGGAAAGTCTTCAATGCATAATAGAAAGATTAGAAATAAGAAGAGGCAAGAATTACACTAGAGGGGGAAAAAAATATCAAACTGGAGAAAGAAAAAAAAAGAAGGAATAATCCAATTGCAGTCTTTAATGAATAATGATAATATTGATATATAACTGTGTCTTTACTGCAGTACAAGTACATAGTAAATGTAAGAAAAGAAGAAAAAGAAGGAAGGAAGGAAAAAAGAGAAATTTGAAGCTGTAGAATCAATGTATCTGAAGCTACTACTCCGTTATCGTCATTGTTTTACATCTGCCTTTCCATGTCAGCATGGATTGGATGAGTCTCACAATCCTCCGTCATCTGATATTCAAAGAGAACAATGCCAGTTCTGTTGGTACACATGTCTAAAATATAATATACATATACATAATCATATATACATATATATATATATATATATATATATAATATATATATATATACACACACACACACACACACAAACACAGATATATATCTATACACCACACACACAGATATATATATATATATATATATATATATATATATTATATACATATATACACATATATATACATATACATACATATACATAGATACTTATACATTCATATACATACATACATATACACACACACATTCATACACATAATGCATGTATACATATATGTATGTATGTATATGTATGACCTCGTGTGTACCATTGGCAATTTTTTTTCCTCTGTCTTCCCTTCTCTGGATCTTTCCTTCTCCTATGTTTCCAACGAAGAGCTCCGCTTGAAACGTTAAACCCTCCTTCTTTCCTTCTTTCTTGAGCGTCCAATAATACTATATTTGTTCCACGTTCTCGCATTGTTGTGTTTTTTATGTGCTTTCTTGTTTGGATTAACTATATATATACATATATATAAACAGCCTTACTTACAAACAGCCTTACTTTCATTTTGGAAGGCCTCTGAAGAAAAAAGCACCCATGCAGTGCCACATAAAAGCACACTCTGTAAAGTGACTGGCATCAGGAAGGGCATCCAACCATAGAAACCATGCCATATCAGACTGGAGTCTGGTGCAGCTCTCCAGCTTACAAGCCATGGTCAAACTGTCCAACCCATACCAGCATGGACAAGACATTAGATGATGACGGTGCATGTGTGTGTGTGTTTGTTTGTATCCTACCAACTCACAAACTAGCAGTTTGACAAAAAGAGTCTGATCAAATAAGTATCAGGCTTTAAAAAAAAAAGTACATATTTTACTTTACACTTCTGACAAAATATTATCCGACTGTTATTAATAAATTTATCTTTAACCCTTTGCCATTTAAATTGGCTGTGTCTGACCCAAATCCTCTACCTGTTTCATGATCAAGCTGGCCAGATCTACCTCTGAAATTTTGGGGGAGGGGGCCAGTTGATTAGACCGACCCCAGTATTCAACTGGTACTTAATTTATCAACTCCAAAAGGATGAAAGGCAAAGTCAACCTCAGTGGAATTTGAACTCAGAACGTAAAGACAGATGAAATACCACTAAGCATTTTACCCGGTGCGCTAACGTTTCTGCCAGCTCCCCACCTTAAAGCTATGAAATATTGTATGACTAATTCAAAACAATGTGAATAAATAAGCAAAACATTTGACAGAGTAATCTGAACGCTAAAGGGTTAAAGACAAGCTCAACACCAACAAACATTATTTACAAATATTTTATAAGTTAATGCAAAAGTCTATGTAGTTACTTGACCTCCTAAAAATAACAATTAAATTGCTCTCAAATAAAATCCTAACATCTTAATAAAAGGAAGAACAGATTGGATAACATAGTCCTACATCCATTACATTTAATATAGAAGTTCTAGTTAATGTAACAGTATTAGGAAATTGGTATTTCCAATCTATACAGCTTCCTTGTATACAGCTAATAATTTTCACGTTGTTCATAAAATGCATTGCTTGTATTGTTCAAACAATGCCTTGCTTCGACTCTTTGCACAGAAACCCTACTAAGTGTTTCAAAAGGAATGAGAAAAACTGAGAATAGGTACTTGAAGATCAGTTCCACTATACAAATGCTTTCCTAGTCTTTCTTTTTTTTTAAAGTTTTATCTTTTATTTGTTTTAGTCATTGGACACTAAACTTTGCTTGCGAAGACCTATTAAGGCAAGTGATATCGAAGTCAAATTCAATGACTGGCATCCGTGCTAGTGGAGCGCTAAGAGCACCATCTGAGCATGATCATTGCCACAGCAGCTAACTGTCTTCCATGCCGGTGGCATGTAAAAAACACCATTCTAGTGTGATTGTTACCGGCATTGCCTTACTGACACTTTTGCTGGTGGCACGTGAAAAAACATTCAAGCGAGGTCGTTGCCAGTGCCACTGGACTGGCTTTTATGCAGGTGGCACATAAAAAACACCATTTGAACGTGGCCATTGCTAGTACCACCTGACTGGCCCTCGTACCAGTGGAACATAAAAGTACCCACTACACTCTCGGAGTGGTAGGTGTTAGGAAGGGCATCCAGCTGTAGAAACTCTGCCAGATCAAGATTGGAGCCTGGTGCAGCCATCTGGTTCGCCAGTCCTCAGTCAAATCGTCCAACCTATGCTAGCATGGAAAGCAGACGTTAAACAATGATGATGATGATGATGATGATGATGATGATGATTGGACTGCAGCCATATTGGTGCTCTGCTTTGAAAGGTTTAGTCAGAGAAACTAACAAGTACTTATTCTATCAGACTCTTTTGTCAAAATGCTAAGTTTCAGGGACATAAGCAAATCATCACCAGCTGTCAAGTGGCAGTAGCAGACAAACACAAAAGCACACACACACACAAACACTTCATCATCATCACAACTGTCTGATGAACAGGAACCTGGAACTCTGAGTAACAATTTTGTGAAAATTTTGAAGCTTTAATAAAAGTATATTACTCCGCCTTTGGTATTCAAGTACTATTTTTCTCCACCTTGTTTTGCATGTATGTGCTTACTTGTGTGTGTGTGTGTGTGTGTATGCATATATATATATATATATATATTAATATATATATATATATATATAATATATATATATATATATATATATATATATATATATAGTAAATCCCAAAAAGAAGAACAAACACAAAAATACAACAACGCAAGGATGTGGTTCATTTAAAGTATTAGCAGACGCTCAGGGGAGGAAAGAAAGATGGTTTAATGTTTCGAGCAGACGCTCTTCTTCGGAAACAGATAAAGTCCAATAGAAGCGAAGGCAGAGGAAGAAAATCGCCAATGACACACTATATTTTATTAATACTGTTACTCCAACTGCCACTACAATATTCCTGCAATAAATCTATGGATAACAACAAGTAATTGAAACTGTACTGGTGCTTTACTCATCATCGATTTATACATTTTGTATAATTTCTCCATTATATATGTGTGTGTGGAGACGCAATGGCCCACTGGTTAAGGCAGCGGACTCATGGTTGTAGGATTGCAGTTTCAATTCCCAGACCGGGCGTTGTGAGTGTTTATTGAGTGAAAACACCTAAAGCTTCATGAGGCTCCGGTAGGGGGTGGTGGTGATCCCTGCTGTACTCTTTCGCTCCAACTTTCTCTCACTCTTTCTTCTGTTGGCCTGCTCACTTAGTCAGTGGGGTGGCGTCATTTGATGGCTAAAACAATGCGAAGCACATTGTGACCAGTGATGTGTAGCAACATCTGATAGCCTGGTCGGTCATGGTGATATATATATATATATTATATATATATATATATATCACCATGACCGACCATAGCATTAAATTTATAATATATAAATAAGGAAATATTTTAAAAATATGTAATACATTTAGACTAGGCAGAGGTGTGGCTGTGTGGTATGAAGTTTGCTTCCCAACCATATGGTCCCAGGTTCAGTCCCACTGTATGGCAGCTTGAGCAAGTGTCTTCTACCATGGTCTGTGGGCCAACCAAAAGCTATATGAGTGGATTGGTGGGAGACAGAAACTGAAAGAAGCATGTTATATATATATATATAGAGACAGTTTCTGTCTCCCACCAAATCCACTCATATAGCTTTTGGTTGGCCCACAGACCATGGTAGAAGACACTTGCTCAAGCTGCCATACAGTGGGACTGAACCTGGGACCATATGGTTGGGAAGCAAACTTCATACCACACAGCCACACCTCTGCCTAGTCTAAATGTATTATATATTTTTAAAATATTTCCTTATTTATATATTATAAATTTAATGCTATAAAATTTCCCCTTCTATATAAAAAAAAAGTTAAGTTTAACACATAATGCCACTGGCTAAATCCATTTTCAATCAATAACATAATGTTTTTGTTTTTTGTTTTTGTTTTGTTTTGTATTTGTTGGTTTTTTTACCAAATCTTCCAATGTATGTTAAAGCTGTTGTTATACTCTTTACTCTTTACTTGTTTCAGTCATTTGACTGCAGCCATGCTGGAGCACCGCCTTTAGTCGAGCAAATCGACCCTGGGACTTATTCTTTGTAAGCCCAGTACTTATTCTATCGGTCTCTTTTGCCGAACCGCTAAGTGACGGGGACGTAAACACACCAGCATCGGTTGTCAAGCAATGCTAGGGGGACAAACACAGACACACGAACATATACACACACACTTATATACATATACATATATACGACAGGCTTCTTTCAGTTTCCGTCTACCGAATCCACTCACAAGGCTTTGGTCGGCCCGGGGCTATAGCAGAAGACACTTGCCCAAGATTCCACGCAGTGGGACTGAACCCAGAACCATGTGGTTGGTTAGCAAGCTACTTACCACACAGCCACTCCTGCGCCTATATATGCAGATATTGTCACAAAATTAAACTCTAAACAGTCATTACATGAAACAAAATACGGTAAAGTGAACCAAATTAATACTGCATGATATAAACTGCTTTGATCAATAAATCTTTGGAATTAAACAATCATCAGTTACTCGTGGTAATCAGACTGATTAATAAATATCTGCTATGATTTAAGTACAATTATAATTCATAATCTGACAAATATCTAAATATTATTTAAGTACAATCAAAATGCTATTGATCTGATTTTTCGTGCGAGGTTAGAATAAACTTAAGACCTCTGCATATTAATGAAGCCAAGCTTGTCACAAGTAAAACAACAGGTATCATCAATCATGGTTCAGATATATAAATAAAAAAAACCCAAAAAAGACAAAAAAAAAATTAAGCATTATTACTTAAAATAGACAGAGACAAATATAAATCATCGTCATTGTCATGATGATCATCATCATCATGATTACCATCACCATCATCACCGCAACCATCATCATCACCATCATCACCACCCCCATCATCACCACCACAAGCATCACCACCATCACCACCATCATCATCACCACTACTATCATCATCTCCATCATCATCATCAGCTTTGATTAACACTTTAGCACTCAGATTACTCAGTTAAATGCATCATCATCATCATCATCATCATCATCATTGTTTAACGTCTGCTTTCCATGCTAGCATGGGTCGGACGATTTGACTGAGGTCTGGCGAACCAGATCGCTGCACCAGGCTCCAATCTTGATCTGGCAGAGTTTCTACAGCTGGATGCCCTTCCTAACGCCAACCACTCTGAGACATCATCATCGTTTAAATCTAATTCTTGTTTATTTACATTGTTTTGAATTAATCATGCATTACCTCAAAGCTTTGAGATTTTGATGAAGTAACAGTTAACTTTTAGAATGATATTGTAGGGTTGGTGCAAGAGGCCAGATTTGACCAATTTCAACATAAAACACCTGGAATATTTTGGCCAGAGATGGCCAGTTTAAATGCTAAATGGTTGATGTCTGTTTTCCATGCTAGCATGGGTTGAATGGTTTGAGAAGCGCCGAGGAGCATGAGGACTCTGTTCAGCTCCAACATTGGCTTTAGCATGGGTTCTTCGGCCTGTTGCCCTTCCTAATGCCAAACACTTCACAGTGATTTTTTTACATGACACCAGCACAAGTGAAGTCATCAAGTAACCTACAAGACAAAACCAAGTGGGGTACAGGGGGGGGGTATTGAGGAAGATGGCTTTATGCCTGATGATGAGAGGATAAAGTATGATAGAAGGAAAGGAACAGGGTTTTTTTTTGCTGTAAATACATGGCTAACCCTGATGGAAAGGGAAAGAAAATGGCGAAGAGATGTCAGGGCATACCCTAAGGTTACAGAAAGGTGAACATAACAGAAGTGGAACAGAGGATTTGACAGGGTGGATGGGTAGGTACATTAACAAGAGTGTGAAAAAGTAGGGGAGAATTTCTTTTCTCAACACTGAAAGAAAACTCTCTCTCGCTTAGTCTCTCCCTCTCTCTCTCTCTCTCTCTCTCTTAGTCTCTCCCTCTCTCTCTCTCTCTCTCTTAGTCTCTCCCTCTCTCTCTCTCTCTCTCTCTCTTAGTCTCTCCCTCTCTCTCTCTCTCTTTCTGTGAGAAACACTGAAATGTTCTCATAGTGTACTGTAAGGAAATGGCACCGTTAGCATAGACATTAATTACAAACCAGTGAGCCAGCAAGCTAAACATGTGTAGAGAGGAAGTATGAAATCTCTTTCTCTCTCTCTCTCTCTCTCTCTCTTGCTTTCTCTTTCTCTCCCTCACTCTCTCTCTCTCTCTCTCTCTCTCTCTCTCTCTCTCTCTCTCTCTCTCTCTCTCTCTCTCTCACACACACACACACACACAGATTTCGTGCTTCCTCTCTACACATGTTTTGTTTGCGGATTCACTGGTTTGTAAACAGTGTCTGAACTAATGGTGCCATTTCCTCGCAGTCCAATATGAAAGCATTTCAGGGCTTCTTAGCATGTCTTCACATACTGAACAAGCTCAGTGAACAAAAGGTTTATTTCAATGCCATTTGTTTCAAGTTCTCACTATAAACACGTCCAGGGTGCTTGTAATTCAATAATAGACTGGGAGATCATTAGCCTCATTTGGATATAGGTGGGGAGAAAGTTGGTGACAAGAAGGGCATCCAGCTGTAGAAAACTCTGCCCCAGTTATTCTCATCTGACCCAAGCAAGCAGGAAAAAGTAGATGTTAAAACAATGTTAGCTACTAATTTAATTATATTTATTGATTAAATAAGGTAGTAAGCTGGCAGAATCATTGGGGTGCACCTGAGCACTGTATACAATAATTTCATTATTATCTATTATTATATATATATATATATTGGTGTGTGTGTGTGTACGAATATATGTATGCATATGCATGTATATACATCCACTTACATAGACATGTTTATACATACTCACTTTCAGACACACACACACACATACACACACACCATTGCCATCTTAAGGCATGGGCACACGGGTTCTAGGAGACCAATTCCGATCTATATATGCTGTGATTTACTTTCAATAAATATATACTGTCGGGCCCATTGCATTGATTTACCCAGGGGCCTACAATTAGCAAAATGCCAAGTGTCTGTCTTTATGTTCTGAGTTCAAATTCCTCCTAGGTCAGCTTTGCCCTTCATCCTTTCGGGGTTGATAGAAATAAGTACCATTTGAGCACTGGGGTTTATGTAATCAACACCTCCTCCAAAATTGCTGGCCTTGTGCCAAAATTTGAAATCAATATATATTGATTAGATACCGGCCCTTATGAGCCAGGCGTGGCTCGAGAAGGAACAAACAACTGTTCCTCCTAAAGGATGAAACAACAAATATATATATATATACACACATCATCATCATCATCATTGTTCGACCATGGTCGAGACAATGGAATTTACCATGCTACGCCAGACTTCACAGTCCATCATGGCATTACGGAGGTCCTGTTGCTGGATGCCTGTATCCCTGGAGATTACATCAGGGTAGGAGAGTGTGCCCCCTCTGGTATTGCGAGTAGATGGCTTCCAGAGGAGAAGAGTAGAAATTACCTCTTTTTCAGCTTTACAACAATGTCCAGCAAACTGGACTCTCTTACCTTTCACAAGAGATGACACAGGTAGTAGTTTCCCATATATTTGCATTTTGGTTGGATGGCGCTTCCACGAGAGATTTTGAGCTCTCATAAGGAGGCGAGTGTAGGTTCCATCCAACCGCCTCTCAAGTTTCTTTGATAACGTCCAGGTTTCTGAGCCATATAGTAGAATTGGTTCGACTGTGGCTTTGAAGATTTCAAGTTTGAAGTCTCTACTTAGATTTGATGACCAGATCTTATGCATGTCATTACACACACACACACACACACACACACAGACACACACACAGACACACACACACACACGCATTCATATATATACATACACACACATTCATTTGTTAGTTTTATGCCCAATTTTCTCCATGCTTGCATGGTTGGGTGTATACATACTGAAGTGTTGCCACTAACTTTGTCACCACTAAATGACATTTTATTTCATTCAACTTTGAAAGTACAGAGCTACAGGATCATTTGTTAACAGGGAATGTCAACAAACATCACCAGTGTATGCGAACCTGCTTACAATTATAAATCAGCATTTTATCCCTTTATATCAAAAACGGATAAGATATTATTATTAGGGTCAGATATAAGGCAGTGGGGCTCACGGAATTGTTAGCATGATAGGCAAAATACTTAGTGGCATTTCATCCGTATTCATGCTCTGAGTTCAAATTCTGCTATGGTTGACTTTGCCTGTCATCCTTTCGGGGTCAATAAATTAAGTACCTGTGAATCAATGGGGTCAATGCAATCGACTAGTCCTCTTTTCCCAAAATTTCAGGCCTTGTGCCTATAGTAGAAAGGGATATTAAGGTCAGATGTGGCTGGTTTGACAGCGAGCTGACAGAAACGTTAGCACGCCGGGCGAAATGCTTAGCGGTATTTCGTCTGCGTTACGTTGTGAGTTCAAATTCCGCCGAGGTCGACTTTGCCTTTCATCCTTTCGGGGTCGATAAATTAAGTACCAGTTACGAACTGAGGTCGATGTAATCGACTTAATACCTATGTCTGTCCTTGTTTGTTGCCTCTGTGTTTAGCCCCTTGTGGGTAATAAAGAAATAGGTTTGACAGGTAAAATATCAAAGACAGTGCCTTAGCATGGCTGCAGTGCCTAGATTAAAATCATAGAAAGGAAACAGTAAAACAAAAAATGAATGAACGCAGCTGAGGAAATTCAATAAAAGATGAGTAAACTTTGTGTTTTTTGCAAAAACTTGATTACTTCAGTGGAAATCAAATCATTCCAAAAAGTTTTTAATCAAATTTATGCCTATTTACACCTAAAATTGAACAGACATGCACACATCATACACATATATATGTATACATGCACACACATATATGTGTACACAAACACACACACACATACACATATGTACACACATACACACATTTACATATATTCATAAACACAGATGTACATACATATACATGTAGATATGTGTGTGTGTGTGTATGCGCACATGTGCACACACATTTACATATATTCATAAACACAGATGTACATACATATACATGTAGATATGTGTGTGTGTGTATGCGCACATGTGCACACACATTTACATATATTCATAAACACAGATGTACATACATATACATGTAGATATGTGTGTGTGTGTGTATGCGCACATGTGCACACACATTTACATATATTCATAAACACAGATGTACATACATATACATGTAGATATGTGTGTGTGTGTGTATGCGCACATGTGCACACACATTTACATACCCACATACATACACACACACATGTACACATATACATGCACACAAACACAAAAACACACACGTTTTACTTTAAGCAACTTTTTTTTTTTCCAATATCACAGGCTCTAATTCGAACCATTCTTCTAAAACAACAGTGAGAAAGAAAAAAAATTCTTTCTTTTTAAGAATTCAGCCTTGACTAAATTCCCTACCATAAATATTTAGCTGGGTTCTTGGCAAGAAAGTATCTAGACCAGGACTGGCCAACTCAAATTACACTGCAGACTGCTTTAACCACAGAAAGTTTTTTGAGGGCTGCTTGTATACTGACAGAATTGAAAGCATTTTGCTTTCTCATGCTATTGTGGAAGCACTCCGTCGGTTACGATGACGGGGGTTCCAGTTGATCCGAATCAATGGAACAGCCTGCTCGTGAAATTAATGTGTAAGTGGCTGAGCACTCCACAGACACGTGTACCCTTAACGTAGTTCTCGGGGATATTCAGCATGACACAGAGAGTGACAAGACCGGCCCTTTGAAATACAGGTACAACAGAAACAGGAAGTAAGAGTGAGAGAAAGTTGTGGTGAAAGAGTACAGCAGGGATCACCACCATCCCCTGCCGGAGCCTCGTGGAGCTTTAGGTGTTTTCGCTCAATAAACACTCACAACGCCCGGTCTGGGAATCGAAACCGCGATCCTATGACCGCGAGCCCGCTGCCCTAACCACTGGGCCATTGCGCCTCCACTCTCATGCTATTATTACAATAATGAATGAATGATCGTTGATTCAACATGAAATATTATCGTTGCAAAAACAGTAGTAACTTTCATTTTTACCTTTCATAACAATCTTTAATTTTTGATAAAATTTTTTAAATGTTTGTTTAAAGAAACCCATCTCAAGAAAGTATCAAGCAGGCTGCAAGAATAAAAACCTGTGGCCCATGGGCTTCAGGTTGGCCAGCCCTGATCTAGACTATCACTAAGTTTCAAAAATGCCAATGAGAGATACACTATGCAGTTACTTGACATGCTAGAATTACCAAACGTATCTCTCTCAAATCACTCAAAAGTTTTAATCCGTTAGCATTTTGACCATCTTCAGCACAAATATTCTACCTGTTCTATGTTCAAACTGGCTATATCTGGCCTCTCACACCTACTCCTTATGGACATCTTTATATATAAAAGTGAAGTTGTGTGTCTGTCTCCTACGATTTAGATTCCTAACTACTCCCACATTTTGCAGTGCAGTGTAACCAAAAGTGGGTATCTTATAGTCATGATTCATATCAAACCCTTCTGGGTATTAGTGAGCATCTACGATGAGTCTACGATTTAAAAAAAAATTTACCATCATTTTTTCCCATTTTTAATGCATTTTTTTGCTATTATATAAGGGAAGTAACTCTCTAAAAATGTATTATTAAATCTCAGAACGTAAAAAGCTACAGTAACACCCCCCTTTGTGGTTAGCTATATTGAGATGGCTATTATACTTTACATCTCTAAAAATACTTATATAGTT
>NC_043019.1:29951342-29956342 GCF_006345805.1 Octopus sinensis | reverse complement strand
TGAACTTGGAACCATGTGGTTAGCAAGCAAATTTTGCACCACATGGCCACACCTATGTTGTGTAATATGTCCTCTCCTTTTTCTTAAGATGGTATAGTTTGTTTGAGGAAGATTTGACATCAATTTTTAGCAAATCAAGTGACCACATAGAGACTCTTTCATTGAACATGAACTTTAACTGTCTCAAGTACTTGGACTCACAGGACAGATTGCCTGGTTCCCAGGAAGGGCATCTGGCTGTAGAAAATCTGCCTCAATAAACTCTGTCCCATGCAAGCATAAAAAAAGTAGACATTACAATGATAATGAGTACCATATTTGATACATACCCTGTGCCAGTGGCACGTAAAAAGCACCCACTACACTCATGGGGTGGTTGGCATTAGGAAGGGCATCCAGTTGTAGAAACACTGCCAGATCAGACTGGAACCTGGTGCAGACTCCTGGCTTCCCAGACCCTGGTCGAACGGTCCAAACCTTGCTAGCATGGAAAATGGACGTTAAAGGAGGAATGAACACTTTCTAAAAATGACTCAGAAAAAAGAAAATCCAATCTGCCTCTTATTAATATAAACACAAGATCAGGGTTTGGTTTACTGAAAGAGCTGACTCCAAAAAATTGCCCAGCCAAACCCAAAATCAGATAATTGAATATGAGTGATTACAACTTCAACCTGACTAGTTCCAAATATGCTTTATGAATAATCACCCATTGTTGTCTAGTGAGGAAGAGGAATGCAATTCATTATTCTGAACATTTAAGTGTCTTGTTTCATCATCAGTGACACTATCAAGCAAACAAGAGAGCCTCTAAACAGTTGTTTGCTTTGCTAGATATTACAGCCGATTCACCCTCAAATCACAAACACTACAGCAGTTCTTAAATTTCTTATATCTTACTCAAGGCATACTTTAGCTCAAATAAAAATATTTTAGTGCCATTTTGCTCATAAAGTCAAATATATATTAGATTGTTCTGAAAATAATTGGCCGCTCTAAGTGTTGTGTTTTGAAATGCAATTTTACCATAGTATTTTAATTATATTTGAGGTGAATTTCAATATACTTAATATTTGATGTATGCTCTTTGATAATTTTTTACTTATTTCAGACAGAAAACATTCTTGAAGCATAGGCACCCTTAATTATGAACATGACATACTTTTATTGCATGAGTTCAAGCTTGGGCACAATCCCTCCCAAACTGCTGCCAATATCAACAGGGCATGGACAGAGGGGTCCATAAGTGATTGCACAGTACAAAGGTGGCTTCAGAAATTCCATAGTGGTGATGAGAGCCTTGAAGATGAAGAAAGTAGGGGACGATCATGCTGTCTTGACAATGAACAATTGAAAGCAATTGTTGAACAAAACCCACATCAAAAGTGTCAGAGAAATGTCTCAGCACTTGGTGTTGGTATAGCAACGGTTTCATGCAATCTGCAGAGGATTGATGAGGTGAAAAAGCTTGATAAATTGGTACCGCATGAGCTCAATGAAAAATCAAGAAGTTCAGCATTTTGAATTGTGCTTGATGCTCTTTCTGTGAAACACCAATGAGCCTTTTCTTGTCGGAATAGTCACTTGTGATGAAAAGTAAATGATCAGATCAATGACTTGATTGTGATGAGTCCCCCAAACATTTCCCAAAGCCAAAGTTGCATCAGCAAAAGATTATGGTGACTGTCTGGTGGTCTGCAATTAGTGTTGTACAATACAGCTTTCTGGAAGCTAATCAGATCATTACAGCACAGGTTTACTACAATCAATTCACTGAAATGCATGCTCACTTGCAAAAAAAAACTGAGACCTGCATTGGTGAATCGGCATGGCTCAATTCTGATCCATGATAATGCAAAGCCCCATGTTGCAAGAATGGTGCTGCAGAAACTCACAGACTTGGGATACAAGACTTTACCACATCCTCCATATTCTCCAGATCTTCCACTCACTAACTACCATTTTTTTTAAGCATTTAAACACATTTTTAAGTGATAAAACTTCCAGGTCCAAACCAGAGGTTGAAATCAGCTTTCAAAGATTTCTTAGCATCAAAGCCAATAAGTTTTTTTATCAACAAAGCATAAATAATCTCATTGATCGATGGCAGAGATGCATAAATATTCATGGCTCATATTTTGACTAATCAAAACATTTGTATTGTTAATTTTTCCAGAATAAAATTATGTTTCTGAAATCAGCCATTACTTTCAGAACAACATAATATATAGGCACAAAATTGCGCTTCTTCCTCTTGCTGGTATCTGATGAGGATTTGGTGACCTTCTGTGTCAGCTCTCCACCTTCTGTGTCAGTTCTCCACCTTCTGTGTCAGTTCTCCATTTGTGCATTTACCGTTTTTTTTACATATTATATATTGTTTGTTTCCCTCTCTCTCCCTCTCACTCCCTCCCTCTCTCCTCTCTCTCTCTCTCTCTCTCTCTCTCTCTCTCTCTCTGTTTATAAAAAAATAGGTGCAGGGACGACTGTGCATTTAATAAGCTTACTTTGCAAGCATGTAATTTCATGTTCTAATCAACACCTTCTTCTACTATAGCCCCAGGTCAACCAAAGCCTTAAATGAGAATGTGACATAGAGAAACTGTGAGGAAGCTCATCTCATATATGTTTTATCTTTTACTTGTTTCAGTCATTAGACAGCAGCTATGTTGGGTGTTGGTGTGTTTATGTCCTGCATAAACTAGTAGTGCAGCAAAAGAGACTGATAGAATTCATTTGACTAAAATTCTTCGAGGCAATGCCCCAGCATGGCCACAATCTAATAACTAAAACAAGTAAAAGATAATAGATAATAAAAAAAATAATTCTTCATATTTTATGAATTATTTGAATTTTTCTCTCAGGCTGGGCAATAACTGTTTTCAGTTATTAAAATAAAAACTTTAGACAGTAAACCAACAAAAATAATGTCGACTCAAAATACTATTGAAACTAATAATAAATTTGTCTGCTGGTTAATCCCTTGCTAACAATAGATATGGTTGGACAAACAACAAGTGATTATTCTTTATCGGAATAATTGAAATGTTTAGCAAGAATTAAATGGATGAATGAAGTTTTGTCCACAATCCTCTAAAGAATAATCTTGGCAGCATATCAGATGAATTATACACTTTAAAAATGAAATGTAAATAGAGAATTATCAAGTAGGAACATTCATGATTGAAATTTCTATTCAGGCACCAAAATTGTAAAGACTGCAGCCAAGCTGGAGCATCAGCCTTCAGGAGTTACTTTTAATCAGTTGTATCGCCAATAATACTTAGATATTTATTTTAGCCAGCCTCAGTTTATTAGATGGATGAGTTCGCCAACTAAACTATGTCCCTTCAGGGAGTTATATCTACTTTGAAGTAAATTATACAAGAAATTGCATCAAATTATACTCTTATCTGTGTTTACATACTTTTCTTAATGATCTGCAGACGCTGTTATGCCTGTAGCATATCTGATATCCTCACTGTTTGAGAAACACAATAAGAATGATCTCGTTTGAGCTTACATCCATCTTTGGCTAGTTCAACCCTGTTGTGTCCACTGATTTGATTGGTTGGCATCTAGCACGGTTTGTCTCCCTACTTATTTCATGCCAGAGTGTAAAGCCTGTGGTGGGCTCAAAGAAGCAGACCTTATCCTAAGACCGTGATTGGTTGCTTTACACTCTGGCACGAAATAAGTAGGTAGACAAACCGTGCTAGATGCCAACCAATCAGATCAGTGGACACAACAGGGTCAAACTAGCCAAAGATGGATGTAATCTCAAACAAGATCATTCTTATTGTGTTTCTCGAAACAGTGAGGATCTCAGATATGCTACATGCCTATACACACTTGAACAATTTCCAACATCTTAACAGTTTAGACATTCAGGCTGACTGTGTGGTAAGAGCTGGCAGAATCGTTAGCCCGCCAGGCAAAATGTCTAGCAGTATTTCATCTATCTTTACGTTCTGAGTTCAAATTCTGCCGAGGTCGACTTTGCTTTTCATCCTTTCGGGGTCGATAAATTAAGTACCAGTTACACACTGGGGTCAATGTAATCGACTTAATCTCTTTGTCTATCCTTGTTTGTTCCCTCTATGTTTAGCCCCTTGTGGGCAATAAAGAAATAAGAAGCTTGCTTCCCAACCACATGGTTCTGGGTTCAGTCCCACTGCATGGCACCTTGGACAAGTGTTTTCTACTATAGCCTTGGGTCAACCAAAGCCTTGTGAGTAGATTTAGTAAACAGAAACTGAAAGAAGCCTGTCGTATATATGTGTTTGTGTGTGTGTGTGGGGGGGTTATGTCTGTGTTTGTTCCCCACCACTGCTTGGCAACTGGTGTTAATGTGTTTACGTCCTTGTAACTTAGCAGCTGAGCAAAAGCATCCAATAGAATAAGTACCAGGTTTAGCACCAAATAAGCATTGTTCAAGGCAGTGTCCCAGCATGGTTACAGTCTAATGACTGAAACAAGTAAAAGAACAGGGGACTGGACAGCTCTCCCTTCCTATGGATTCTTTATTGTTCTTTGATGTTTAAAATCTTCTACATTCTCTCTCTCCTACCTTCATACATTCTTTGTGAGGGGTCGTTTTATTGCCTTTGGAACAACTGACCACTATGTGACCATTATATCTAAACCCCTGTGTCTTTCATCAATGCACCTTCCACACTCTCACCTTTCACCTTTATCTTTTTCTTATTCAACTGAATCCCTCCCTCACTTCTTTCACTATCTCGACCTTGCCCTTTCCTGTAAGCCCTCTACTTATTACATAATAATAATAATAATAATAATAATAATAATAATAATAATAATAATAACAATAATAATAATAATGAAATTATTGTATACAGTGCTCAGGTGCACCACAACTTGTCAGAAAGTGCGTATAAAGTATATGCAGTAATGTACAAATGTCTGGAAAGGGAACAGTGTATGAGTCAGATACATGCTTGCGTGTGTATGGAGGGGAGAAAATCAGGTGTAGTGTT